>NW_027328869.1:1138563-1373087 GCF_048564905.1 Vicugna pacos
ATAGAGGATGAAAAATCAGTAATCCACATGCTCACAACTCAGGAATGCATGTTTGTCGAATCCGTCATGCATGTAACATGTACGGAACACGGAATATCATGTTGAAGGAATCTATTCAAATTACATATCTCTAGGTTAGAATTCGCTCCAAGAGGGTTTTTCTGGGATCAAAGTGTGATTCTTGAAACTGGTGATAGGAGAAGCAACGAAGTCCAAGGAACTATTTCAAAGTGCGTAAGTAACTTGTTTGGTGGTTGAAACAACTGTCATGCACATGTTCACAGCTCAGAAATGCATGTTTGAAGAATCCGTGATGCATGAAACATGTTCGGAATACGGAATGCCATGGTTATGTAAACAATGTAAATTACATGTGTATTGGTGAGAATTCGCTCAAAGAGTGTTTTCTACTGCCAAATGTCCGATTTTAGAACCTGGTGATACAAAAAACTTATGAAGTCAGAGTAAATATTTCAAAGTGTAATATATGCCTTCTTTGGTGGATGAAAGTTCACTAATCCACATGCTCACAACTCAGAAACGCGTGTTTCTCGAATCCGTCATGCATGTATCATGTACGGAACCCGGAATGCCATGTTGATGGAATTCATGTAAATTATATATCTATTAGGTTGAATACACTCCAGAAGTATTCTTCTGTGAAAAATGAACGAATTCGAAAGTTGTGTTAGGGAAAGCTTTTGAAAATGTGTACACGAGTCTATATGAAATTATTCCTTTTATAGAGGATGAAAAATCAGTAATCCACATGCTCACAACTCAGGAATGCATGTTTGTCGAATCCGCCATGCATGTAACATGTACGGAACACGGAATATCATGTTGAGGGAATCTATTCAAATTACATATCTCTAGGGTAGAATTCGCTCCAAGAGGGTTTTTCTGGGATCAAAGTGTGATTCTTGAAACTGGTGATAGGAGAAGCAACGAAGTCCAAGGAACTATTTCAAAGTGCATAAGTAACTTGTTTGGTGGTTGAAACATCTGTCATGCGCATGTTCACAGCTCAGAAATGCATGTTTGAGGAATCCGTGATGCATGAAACATGTTCGGAATACGGAATGCCATGGTTATGTAAACAATGTAAATTAAATGTGTATTGGTGAGAATTCGCTCAAAGAGTGTTTTCTACTGCCAAATGTCCGATTTTAGAACCTGGTGATACAAAAAACTTATGAAGTCAGAGTAAATATTTCAAAGTGTAATATATGCCTTCTTTGGTGGATGAAAGTTCACTAATCCACATGCTCACAACTCAGAAACGCATGTTTGTCGAATACGTCATGCATGTATCATGTACGGAACCCGGAATGCCATGTTGATGGAATTCATGTAAATTAAATATCTATTAGGTTGAATACACTCCAGAAGTATTCTTCTGTGAAAAATGAACGAATTTGAATCTTGTGTTACGGAAAGCTTGTGAAAATGTGTACACGAGTCTATATAAAATTATTCCTTTTATAGAGGATGAAAAATCAGTAATCCACATGCTCTCAACTCAGGAATGCATGTTTGTCGAATCCGTCATGCATGTAACATGTACGTAACACGGAATATCATGTAGAAGGGAACTTTTCAAATTACATATCTCTAGGGTAGAATTCGCTCCAAGAGAGTTTTTCTGGGATCAAAGTGTGATTCTTGAAACTTGTGATAGGAGAAGCAACGAAGTCCAAGGGACTATTTCAAAGTGCATAAGTAACTTGTTTGGTGGTTGAAACATCTGTCATGCGCATGTTCACAGGTCAGAAATGCATGTTTGAGGAATCCGTGATGCACGAATCATGTTCGGAATACGGAATGCCATGGTTATGTAAACAATGTAAATTACATGTGTATTGGTGAGAATTCGCTCAAAGAGTGTTTTCTACTGCCAAATATCCGATTTTAGAACCTGGTGATACAAAAAACTTATGAAGTCAGAGTAAATATTTCAAAGTGTAATATATGCCTTCTTTGGTGGATGAAAGTTCACTAATCCACATGCTCACAACTCAGAAACGCATGTTTCTCGAATCCGTCATGCATGTATCATGTACGGAACCCGGAATGCCATGTTGATGGAATTCATGTAAATTATATATCTATTAGGTTGAATACACTCCAGAAGTATTCTTCTGTGAAAAATGAACGAATTCGAAACTTGTGTTAGGGAAAGCTTGTGAAAATGTGTACACGAGTCTATATGAAATTATTCCTTTTATAGAGGATGAAAAATCAGTAATCCACATGCTCACAACTCAGGAATGCATGTTTGTCGAATCCGTCATGCATGTAACATGTACGTAACACGGAATATCATGTAGAAGGGAACTATTCAAATTACATATCTCTAGGGTAGAATTCGCTCCAAGAGGGTTTTTCTGGGATCAAAGTGTGATTCTTGAAACTTGTGATAGGAGAAGCAACGAAGTCCAAGGGACTATTTCAAAGTGCATAAGTAACTTGTTTGGTGGTTGAAATATCTGTCATGCGCATGTTCACAGCTCAGAAATGCATGTTTGAGGAATCCGTGATGCACGAATCATGTTCGGAATACGGAATGCCATGGTTATGTAAACAATGTAAATTACATTTGTATTGGTGAGAATTCGCTCAAAGAGTGTTTTCTACTGCCAAATATCCGATTTTAGAACCTGGTGATACAAAAAAATTATGAAGTCAGAGTAAATATTTCAAAGTGTAATATATGCCTTCTTTGGTGGATGAAAGTTCACTAATCCACATGCTCACAACTCAGAAACGCATGTTTCTCGAATCCGTCATGCATGTATCAAGTACGGAACCCGGAATGCCATGTTGATGGAATTCATGTAAATTATATATCTATTAGGTTGAATACACTCCAGAAGTATTCTTCTGTGAAAAATGAACGAATTCGAAACTTGTGTTAGGGAAAGCTTGTGAAAATGTGTACACGAGTCTATATGAAATTATTCCTTTTATAGAGGATGAAAAATCAGTAATCCACATGCTCTCAACTCAGGAATGCATGTTTGTGGAATCCGTCATGCATGTAACATGTACGGAACATGGAATATCATGTTGAAGGAATCTATTCTAATTACATATCTCTAGGGTAGAATTCGCTCCAAGAGGGTTTTTCTGGGATCAAAGTGTGATTCTTCAAACTTGTGATAGGAGAAGCAACGAAGTCCAGGGGACTATATCAAAGTGAATAAGTAACTTGTTTGGTTGTTGAAACATCTGTCATGCGCATATTCACAGCTCAGAAATGCATGTTTGAGAAATCCGTGATGCATGAAACATGTTCGGAATACGGAATGCCATGGTTATGTAAACAATGTAAATTACATGTGTATTGGTGAGAATTCGCTCATAGAGTGTTTTCTACTGCCAAATATCCGATTTTAGAACCTGGTGATACAAAAAACTTATGACGACAGAGTAAATATTTCAAAGTGTAATATATGCCTTCTTTGGTGGATGAAAGTTCACTAATCCACATGTTCACAACTCAGAAACGCATGTTTCTCGAATCCGTCATGCATGTATCATGTACGGAACCCGGAATGCCATGTTGATGGAATTCATGTAAATTATATATCTATTAGGTTGAATACACTCCAGAAGTATTCTTCTGTGAAAAATGAACGAATTCGAAACTTGTGTTAGGGAAAGCTTGTGAAAATGTGTACACGAGTCTATATGAAATTATTCCTTTTATAGAGGATGAAAAATCAGTAATCCACATGCTCACAACTCAGGAATGCATGTTTGTGGAATCCGTCATGCATGTAACATGTACGGAACACGGAATATCATGTTGAAGGAATCTATTCAAATTACATATCTCTAGGGTAGAATTCGCTCCAAGAGGGTTTTTCTGGGATCAAAGTGTGATTCTTGAAACTGGTGATAGGAGAAGCAACGAAGTCCAAGGAACTATTTCAAAGTGCATAAGTAACTTGTTTGGTGGTTGAAACATCTGTCATGCGCATGTTCACAGCTCAGAAATGCATGTTTGAGGAATCCGTGATGCATGAAACATGTTCGGAATACGGAATGCCATGGTTATGTAAACAATGTAAATTACATGTGTATTGGTGAGAATTCGCTCAAAGAGTGTTTTCTACTGCCAAATGTCCGATTTTAGAACCTGGTGATACAAAAAACTTATGAAGTCAGAGTAAATATTTCAAAGTGTAATATATGCCTTCTTTGGTGGATGAAAGTTCACTAATCCACATGCTCACAACTCAGAAACGCATGTTTCTCGAATACGTCATGCATGTATCATGTACGGAACCCGGAATGCCATGTTGATGGAATTCATGTAAATTAAATATCTATTAGGTTGAATACACTCCAGAAGTATTCTTCTGTGAAAAATGAACGAATTTGAATCTTGTGTTACGGAAAGCTTGTGAAAATGTGTACACGAGTCTATATAAAATTATTCCTTTTATAGAGGATGAAAAATCAGTAATCCACATGCTCTCAACTCAGGAATGCATGTTTGTCGAATCCGTCATGCATGTAACATGTACGTAACACGGAATATCATGTAGAAGGGAACTTTTCAAATTACATATCTCTAGGGTAGAATTCGCTCCAAGAGAGTTTTTCTGGGATCAAAGTGTGATTCTTGAAACTTGTGATAGGAGAAGCAACGAAGTCCAAGGGACTATTTCAAAGTGCATAAGTAACTTGTTTGGTGGTTGAAACATCTGTCATGCGCATGTTCACAGGTCAGAAATGCATGTTTGAGGAATCCGTGATGCACGAATCATGTTCGGAATACGGAATGCCATGGTTATGTAAACAATGTAAATTACATTTGTATTGGTGAGAATTCGCTCAAAGAGTGTTTTCTACTGCCAAATATCCGATTTTAGAACCTGGTGATACAAAAAAATTATGAAGTCAGAGTAAATATTTCAAAGTGTAATATATGCCTTCTTTGGTGGATGAAAGTTCACTAATCCACATGCTCACAACTCAGAAACGCATGTTTCTCGAATCCGTCATGCATGTATCAAGTACGGAACCCGGAATGCCATGTTGATGGAATTCATGTAAATTATATATCTATTAGGTTGAATACACTCCAGAAGTATTCTTCTGTGAAAAATGAACGAATTCGAAACTTGTGTTAGGGAAAGCTTGTGAAAATGTGTACACGAGTCTATATGAAATTATTCCTTTTATAGAGGATGAAAAATCAGTAATCCACATGCTCTCAACTCAGGAATGCATGTTTGTGGAATCCGTCATGCATGTAACATGTACGGAACATGGAATATCATGTTGAAGGAATCTATTCTAATTACATATCTCTAGGGTAGAATTCGCTCCAAGAGGGTTTTTCTGGGATCAAAGTGTGATTCTTGAAACTTGTGATAGGAGAAGCAACGAAGTCCAGGGGACTATATCAAAGTGAATAAGTAACTTGTTTGGTTGTTGAAACATCTGTCATGCGCATATTCACAGCTCAGAAATGCATGTTTGAGAAATCCGTGATGCATGAAACATGTTCGGAATACGGAATGCCATGGTTATGTAAACAATGTAAATTACATGTGTATTGGTGAGAATTCGCTCATAGAGTGTTTTCTACTGCCAAATATCCGATTTTAGAACCTGGTGATACAAAAAACTTATGACGACAGAGTAAATATTTCAAAGTGTAATATATGCCTTCTTTGGTGGATGAAAGTTCACTAATCCACATGCTCACAACTCAGAAACGCATGTTTCTCGAATCCGTCATGCATGTATCAAGTACGGAACCCGGAATGCCATGTTGATGGAATTCATGTAAATTATATATCTATTAGGTTGAATACACTCCAGAAGTATTCTTCTGTGAAAAATGAACGAATTCGAAACTTGTGTTAGGGAAAGCTTGTGAAAATGTGTACACGAGTCTATATGAAATTATTCCTTTTATAGAGGATGAAAAATCAGTAATCCACATGCTCTCAACTCAGGAATGCATGTTTGTGGAATCCGTCATGCATGTAACATGTACGGAACATGGAATATCATGTTGAAGGAATCTATTCTAATTACATATCTCTAGGGTAGAATTCGCTCCAAGAGGGTTTTTCTGGGATCAAAGTGTGATTCTTGAAACTTGTGATAGGAGAAGCAACGAAGTCCAAGGGACTATATCAAAGTGAATAAGTAACTTGTTTGGTTGTTGAAACATCTGTCATGCCCATATTCACAGCTCAGAAATGCATGTTTGAGAAATCGTGATGCATGAAACATGTTCGGAATACGGAATGCCATGGTTATGTAAACAATGTAAATTACATGTGTATTGGTGAGAATTCGCTCATAGAGTGTTTTCTACTGCCAAATATCCGATTTTAGAACCTGGTGATACAAAAAACTTATGACGACAGAGTAAATATTTCAAAGTGTAATATATGCCTTCTTTGGTGGATGAAAGTTCACTAATCCACATGTTCACAACTCAGAAACGCATGTTTCTCGAATCCGTCATGCATGTATCATGTACGGAACCCGGAATGCCATGTTGATGGAATTCATGTAAATTATATATCTATTGGGTTGAATACACTCCAGAAGTATTCTTCTGTGAAAAATGAACGAATTCGAAACTTGTGTTAGGGAAAGCTTGTGAAAATGTGTACACGAGTCTATATGAAATTATTCCTTTTATAGAGGATGAAAAATCAGTAATCCACATGCTCACAACTCAGGAATGCATGTTTGTGGAATCCGTCATGCATGTAACATGTACGGAACACGGAATATCATGTTGAAGGAATCTATTCAAATTACATATCTCTAGGGTAGAATTCGCTCCAAGAGGGTTTTTCTGGGATCAAAGTGTGATTCTTGAAACTGGTGATAGGAGAAGCAACGAAGTCCAAGGAACTATTTCAAAGTGCATAAGTAACTTGTTTGGTGGTTGAAACATATGTCATGTGCATGTTCACAGCTCAGAAATTCATGTTTGAGGAATCCGTGATGCATGAAACATGTTCGGAATACGGAATGCCATGGTTATGTAAACAATGTAAATTACATGTGTATTGGTGAGAATTCGCTCATAGAGTGTTTTCTACTGCCAAATATCCGATTTTAGAACCTGGTGATACAAAAAACTTATGACGACAGAGTAAATATTTCAAAGTGTAATATATGCCTTCTTTGGTGGATGAAAGTTCACTAATCCACATGCTCACAACTCAGAAACGCATGTTTCTCGAATCCGTCATGCATGTATCATGTACGGAACCCGGAATGCCATGTTGATGAAATTCATGTAAATTATATATCTATTAGGTTGAATACACTCCAGAAGTATTCTTCTGTGAAAAATGAACGAATTCGAAACTTGTGTTAGGGAAAGATAGTGAAAATGTGTACACGAGTCTATATGAAATTATTCCTTTTGTAGAGGATGAAAAATCAGTAATCCACATGCTCACAACTCAGGAATGCATGTTTGTGGAATCCGTCATGCATGTAACATGTACGGAACACGGAATATCATGTTGAAGGAATCTATTCAAATTACATATCTCTAGGGTAGAGTTCGCTCCAAGAGGGTTTTTCTGGGATCAAAGTGTGATTCTTGAAACTGGTGATAGGAGAAGCAACGAAGTCCAAGGAACTATTTCAAAGTGCGTAAGTAACTTGTTTGGTGGCTGAAACAACTGTCATGCACATGTTCACAGCTCAGAAATGCATGTTTGAGGAATCCGTGATGCATGAAACATGTTCGGAATACGGAATGCCATGGTTATGTAAACAATGTAAATTACATGTGTATTGGTGAGAATTCGCTCAAAGAGTGTTTTCTACTGCCAAATGTCCGATTTTAGAACCTGGTGATACAAAAAACTTATGAAGTCAGAGTAAATATTTCAAAGTGTAATATATGCCTTCTTTGGTGGATGAAAGTTCACTAATCCACATGCTCACAACTCAGAAACGCATGTTTCTCGAATCCGTCATGCATGTATCATGTACGGAACCCGGAATGCCATGTTGATGGAATTCATGTAAATTATATATCTATTAGGTTGAATACACTCCAGAAGTATTCTTCTGTGAAAAATGAACGAATTCGAAACTTGTGTTAGGGAAAGCTTGTGAAAATGTGTACACGAGTCTATATGAAATTATTCCTTTTATAGAGGATGAAAAATCAGTAATCCACAAGCTCACAATTCAGGAATGCATGTTTGTCGAATCCGTCATGCATGTAACATGTACGGAACCCGGAATATCATGTTGAAGGAATCTATTCAAATTACATATCTCTAGGGTAGAATTCGCTCCAAGAGGGTTTTTCTGGGATCAAAGTGTGATTCTTGAAACTGGTGATAGGAGAAGCAACGAAGTCCAAGGAACTATTTCAAAGTGCGTAAGTAACTTGTTTGGTGGTTGAAACAACTGTCATGCACATGTTCACAGCTCAGAAATGCATGTTTGAGGAATCCGTGATGCATGAAACATGTTCGGAATACGGAATGCCATGGTTATGTAAACAATGTAAATTACATGTGTATTGGTGAGAATTCGCTCAAAGAGTGTTTTCTACTGCCAAATGTCCGATTTTAGAACCTGGTGATACAAAAAACTTATGAAGTCAGAGTAAATATTTCAAAGTGTAATATATGCCTTCTTTGGTGGATGAAAGTTCACTAATCCACATGCTCACAACTCAGAAATGCATGTTTCTCGAATCCGTCATGCATGTATCATGTACGGAACCCGGAATGCCATGTTGATTTAATTCATGTAAATTATATATCTATTAGGTTGAATACACTCCAGAAGTATTCTTCTGTGAAAAATGAACGAATTCGAAACTTGTGTTTGGGAAAGATAGTGAAAATGTGTACACGAGTCTATATGAAATTATTCCTTTTATAGAGGATGAAAAATCAGTAATCCACATGCTCACAACTCAGGAATGCATGTTTGTCGAATCCGTCATGCATGTAACATGTACGGAACCCGGAATATCATGTTGAAGGAATCTATTCAAATTACATATCTCTAGGGTAGAATTCGCTCCAAGAGGGTTTTTCTGGGATCAAATTGTGATTCTTGAAACTGGTGATAGGAAAAGCAACGAAGTCCAAGGAACTATTTCAAAGTGCGTAAGTAACTTGTTTGGTGGTTGAAACAACTGTCATGCACATGTTCACAGCTCAGAAATGCATGTTTGAGGAATCCGTGATGCATGAAACATGTTCGGAATACGGAATGCCATGGTTATGTAAACAATGTAAATTACATGTGTATTGGTGAGAATTCGCTCAAAGAGTGTTTTCTACTGCCAAATGTCCGATTTTAGAACCTGGTGATACAAAAAACTTATGAAGTCAGAGTAAATATTTCAAAGTGTAATATATGCCTTCTTTGGTGGATGAAAGTTCACTAATCCACATGCTCACAACTCAGAAATGCATGTTTCTCGAATCCGTCATGCATGTATCATGTACGGAACCCGGAATGCCATGTTGATTTAATTCATGTAAATTATATATCTATTAGGTTGAATACACTCCAGAAGTATTCTTCTGTGAAAAATGAACGAATTCGAAACTTGTGTTAGGGAAAGCTTGTGAAAATGTGTACACGAGTCTATATGAAATTATTAGTTTTAGAGGATGAAAAATCAGTAATCCACATGCTCACAACTCAGGAATGCATGTTTGTCGAATCCGTCATGCATGTAACATGTACGGAACACGGAATATCATGTTGAAGGAATCTATTCAAATTACATATCTCTAGGGTAGAATTCGCTCCAAGAGGGTTTTTCTGGGATCAAAGTGTGATTCTTGAAACTGGTGATAGGAGAAGCAACGAAGTCCAAGGAACTATTTCAAAGTGCGTAAGTAACTTGTTTGGTGGTTGAAACAACTGTCATGCACATGTTCACAGCTCAGAAATGCATGTTTGAGGAATCCGTGATGCATGAAACATGTTCGGAATACGGAATGCCATGGTTATGTAAACAATGTAAATTAAATGTGTATTGGTGAGAATTCGCTCAAAGAGTGTTTTCTACTGCCAAATGTCCGATTTTAGAACCTGGTGATACAAAAAAATTATGAAGTCAGAGTAAATATTTCAAAGTGTAATATATGCCTTCTTTGGTGGATGAAAGTTCACTAATCCACATGCTCACAACTCAGAAACGCATGTTTCTCGAATCCGTCATGCATGTATCATGTACGGAACCCGGAATGCCATGTTGATGGAATTCATGTAAATTATATATCTATTAGGTTGAATACACTCCAGAAGTATTCTTCTGTGAAAAATGAACGAATTCGAAACTTGTGTTAGGGAAAGCTTGTGAAAATGTGTACACGAGTCTATATGAAATTATTCCTTTTATAGAGGATGAAAAATCAGTAATCCACATGCTCACAATTCAGGAATGCATGTTTGTCGAATCCGTCATGCATGTAACATGTACGGAACCCGGAATATCATGTTGAAGGAATCTATTCAAATTACATATCTCTAGGGTAGAATTCGCTCCAAGAGGGTTTTTCTGGGATCAAAGTGTGATTCTTGAAACTGGTGATAGGAGAAGCAACGAAGTCCAAGGAACTATTTCAAAGTGCGTAAGTAACTTGTTTGGTGGTTGAAACAACTGTCATGCACATGTTCACAGCTCAGAAATGCATGTTTGAGGAATCCGTGATGCATGAAACATGTTCGGAATACGGAATGCCATGGTTATGTAAACAATGTAAATTACATGTGTATTGGTGAGAATTCGCTCAAAGAGTGTTTTCTACTGCCAAATGTCCGATTTTAGAACCTGGTGATACAAAAAACTTATGAAGTCAGAGTAAATATTTCAAAGTGTAATATATGCCTTCTTTGGTGGATGAAAGTTCACTAATCCACATGCTCACAACTCAGAAATGCATGTTTCTCGAATCCGTCATGCATGTATCATGTACGGAACCCGGAATGCCATGTTGATTTAATTCATGTAAATTATATATCTATTAGGTTGAATACACTCCAGAAGTATTCTTCTGTGAAAAATCAACGAATTCGAAACTTGTGTTTGGGAAAGATAGTGAAAATGTGTACACGAGTCTATATGAAATTATTCCTTTTATAGAGGATGAAAAATCAGTAATCCACATGCTCACAACTCAGGAATGCATGTTTGTCGAATCCGTCATGCATGTAACATGTACGGAACCCGGAATATCATGTTGAAGGAATCTATTCAAATTACATATCTCTAGGGTAGAATTCGCTCCAAGAGGGTTTTTCTGGGATCAAATTGTGATTCTTGAAACTGGTGATAGGAAAAGCAACGAAGTCCAAGGAACTATTTCAAAGTGCGTAAGTAACTTGTTTGGTGGTTGAAACAACTGTCATGCACATGTTCACAGCTCAGAAATGCATGTTTGAGGAATCCGTGATGCATGAAACATGTTCGGAATACGGAATGCCATGGTTATGTAAACAATGTAAATTACATGTGTATTGGTGAGAATTCGCTCAAAGAGTGTTTTCTACTGCCAAATGTCCGATTTTAGAACCTGGTGATACAAAAAACTTATGAAGTCAGAGTAAATATTTCAAAGTGTAATATATGCCTTCTTTGGTGGATGAAAGTTCACTAATCCACATGCTCACAACTCAGAAATGCATGTTTCTCGAATCCGTCATGCATGTATCATGTACGGAACCCGGAATGCCATGTTGATTTAATTCATGTAAATTATATATCTATTAGGTTGAATACACTCCAGAAGTATTCTTCTGTGAAAAATGAACGAATTCGAAACTTGTGTTAGGGAAAGCTTGTGAAAATGTGTACACGAGTCTATATGAAATTATTAGTTTTAGAGGATGAAAAATCAGTAATCCACATGCTCACAACTCAGGAATGCATGTTTGTCGAATCCGTCATGCATGTAACATGTACGGAACACGGAATATCATGTTGAAGGAATCTATTCAAATTACATATCTCTAGGGTAGAATTCGCTCCAAGAGGGTTTTTCTGGGATCAAAGTGTGATTCTTGAAACTGGTGATAGGAGAAGCAACGAAGTCCAAGGAACTATTTCAAAGTGCGTAAGTAACTTGTTTGGTGGTTGAAACAACTGTCATGCACATGTTCACAGCTCAGAAATGCATGTTTGAGGAATCCGTGATGCATGAAACATGTTCGGAATACGGAATGCCATGGTTATGTAAACAATGTAAATTAAATGTGTATTGGTGAGAATTCGCTCAAAGAGTGTTTTCTACTGCCTAATGTCCGATTTTAGAACCTGGTGATACAAAAAATTATGAAGTCAGAGTAAATATTTCAAAGTGTAATATATGCCTTCTTTGGTGGATGAAAGTTCACTAATCCACATGCTCACAACTCAGAAACGCATGTTTCTCGAATCCGTCATGCATGTATCATGTACGGAACCCGGAATGCCATGTTGATGGAATTCATGTAAATTATATATCTATTAGGTTGAATATATTCCAGAAGTATTCTTCTGTGAAAAATGAATGAATTCGAAACTTGTGTTAGGGAAAGCTTGTGAAAATGTGTACACGAGTCTATATGAAATTATTCCTTTTATAGAGGATGAAAAATCAGTAATCCACATGCTCTCAACTCAGGAATGCATGTTTGTGGAATCCGTCATGCATGTAACATGTACGTAACACGGAATATCATGTTGAAGGAATCTATTCAAATTACATATCTCTAGGGTAGAATTCGCTCCAAGAGGGTTTTTCTGCGATCAAATTGTGATTCTTGAAACTGGTGATAGGAAAAGCAACGAAGTCCAAGGAACTATTTCAAAGTGCGTAAGTAACTTGTTTGGTGGTTGAAACAACTGTCATGCACATGTTCACAGCTCAGAAATGCATGTTTGAGGAATCCGTGATGCATGAAACATGTTCGGAATACGGAATGCCATGGTTATGTAAACAATGTAAATTACATGTGTATTGGTGAGAATTCGCTCAAAGAGTGTTTTCTACTGCCAAATGTCCGATTTTAGAACCTGGTGATACAAAAAACTTATGAAGTCAGAGTAAATATTTCAAAGTGTAATATATGCCTTCTTTGGTGGATGAAAGTTCACTAATCCACATGCTCACAACTCAGAAATGCATGTTTCTCGAATCCGTCATGCATGTATCATGTACGGAACCCGGAATGCCATGTTGATTTAATTCATGTAAATTATATATCTATTAGGTTGAATACACTCCAGAAGTATTCTTCTGTGAAAAATGAACGAATTCGAAACTTGTGTTAGGGAAAGCTTGTGAAAATGTGTACACGAGTCTATATGAAATTATTAGTTTTAGAGGATGAAAAATCAGTAATCCACATGCTCACAACTCAGGAATGCATGTTTGTCGAATCCGTCATGCATGTAACATGTACGGAACACGGAATATCATGTTGAAGGAATCTATTCAAATTACATATCTCTAGGGTAGAATTCGCTCCAAGAGGGTTTTTCTGGGATCAAAGTGTGATTCTTGAAACTGGTGATAGGAGAAGCAACGAAGTCCAAGGAACTATTTCAAAGTGCGTAAGTAACTTGTTTGGTGGTTGAAACAACTGTCATGCACATGTTCACAGCTCAGAAATGCATGTTTGAGGAATCCGTGATGCATGAAACATGTTCGGAATACGGAATGCCATGGTTATGTAAACAATGTAAATTAAATGTGTATTGGTGAGAATTCGCTCAAAGAGTGTTTTCTACTGCCAAATGTCCGATTTTAGAACCTGGTGATACAAAAAAATTATGAAGTCAGAGTAAATATTTCAAAGTGTAATATATGCCTTCTTTGGTGGATGAAAGTTCACTAATCCACATGCTCACAACTCAGAAACGCATGTTTCTCGAATCCGTCATGCATGTATCATGTACGGAACCCGGAATGCCATGTTGATGGAATTCATGTAAATTATATATCTATTAGGTTGAATATATTCCAGAAGTATTCTTCTGTGAAAAATGAATGAATTCGAAACTTGTGTTAGGGAAAGCTTGTGAAAATGTGTACACGAGTCTATATGAAATTATTCCTTTTATAGAGGATGAAAAATCAGTAATCCACATGCTCTCAACTCAGGAATGCATGTTTGTGGAATCCGTCATGCATGTAACATGTACGTAACACGGAATATCATGTTGAAGGAATCTATTCTAATTACATATCTCTAGGGTAGAATTCGCTCCAAGAGGGTTTTTCTGGGATCAAAGTGTGATTCTTGAAACTTGTGATAGGAGAAGCAACGAAGTCCAAGGGACTATATCAAAGTGAATATGTAACTTGTTTGGTTGTTGAAACATCTGTCATGCGCATATTCACAGCTCAGAAATGCATGTTTGAGGAATCCGTGATGCATGAAACATGTTCGGAATACGGAATGCCATGGTTATGTAAACAATGTAAATTACATGTGTATTGGTGAGAATTCGCTCAAAGAGTGTTTTCTACTGCCAAATATCCGATTTTAGAACCTGGTGATACAAAAAACTTATGAAGTCAGAGTAAATATTTCAAAGTGTAATATATGCCTTCTTTGGTGGATGAAAGTTCACTAATCCACATGCTCACAACTCAGAAACTCATGTTTCTCGAATCCGTCATGCATGTATCATGTACGGAACCCGGAATGCCATGTTGATGGAATTCATGTAAATTATATATCTATTAGGTTGAATACACTCCAGAAGAATTCTTCTGTGAAAAATGAACGAATTCGAAACTTGTGTTAGGGAAAGCTTGTGAAAATGTGTACACGAGTCTATATGAAATTATTCCTTTTATAGAGGATGAAAAATCAGTAATCCACATGCTCACAACTCAGGAATGCATGTTTGTGGAATCCGTCATGCATGTAACATGTACGGAACACGGAATATCATGTTGAAGGAATCTATTCAAATTACATATCTCTAGGGTAGAATTCGCTCCAAGAGGGTTTTTCTGGGATCAAAGTGTGATTCTTGAAACTGGTGATAGGAGAAGCAACGAAGTCCAAGGAACTATTTCAAAGTGCATAAGTAACTTGTTTGGTGGTTGAAACATCTGTCATGCGCATGTTCACAGCTCAGAAATGCATGTTTGAGGAATCCGTGATGCATGAAACATGTTCGGAATACGGAATGCCATGGTTATGTAAACAATGTAAAATACATGTGTATTGGTGAGAATTCGCTCAAAGAGGGTTTTGTACTGCCAAATGTCCGATTTTAGAACCTGGTGATACAAAAAACTTATGAAGTCAGAGTAAATATTTCAAAGTGTAATATATGCCTTCTTTGGTGGATGGAAGTTCACTAATCCACATGCTCACAACTCAGAAACGCATGTTTCTCGAATCCGTCATGCATGTATCATGTACGGAACCCGGAATGCCATGTTGATGGAATTCATGTAAATTATATATCTATTAGGTTGAATACACTCCAGAAGTATTCTTCTGTGAAAAATGAACGAATTCGAAACTTGTGTTAGGGAAAGCTTGTGAAAATGTGTACACGAGTCTATATGAAATTATTCCTTTTATAGAGGATGAAAAATCAGTAATCCACATGCTCTCAACTCAGGAATGCATGTTTGTGGAATCCGTCATGCATGTAACATGTACGGAACACGGAATATCATGTTGAAGGAATCTATTCAAGTTACATATCTCTAGGGTAGAATTCGCTCCAAGAGGGTTTTTCTGGGATCAAAGTGTGATTCTTGAAACTGGTGATAGGAGAAGCAACGAAGTCCAAGGAACTATTTCAAAGTGCATAAGTAACTTGTTTGGTGGTTGAAACATCTGTCATGCGCATGTTCACAGCTCAGAAATGCATGTTTGAGGAATCCGTGATGCATGAAACATGTTCGGAATACGGAATGCCATGGTTATGTAAACAATGTAAATTACATGTGTATTGGTGAGAATTCGCTCAAAGAGGGTTTTGTACTGCCAAATGTCCGATTTTAGAACCTGGTGATACAAAAAACTTATGAAGTCAGAGTAAATATTTCAAAGTGTAATATATGCCTTTTTGGTGGATGGAAGTTCACTAATCCACATGCTCACAACTCAGAAACGCATGTTTCTCGAATCCGTCATGCATGTATCATGTACGGAACCCGGAATGCCATGTTGATTTAATTCATGTAAATTATATATCTATTAGGTTGAATACACTCCAGAAGTATTCTTCTGTGAAAAATGAACGAATTCGAAACTTGTGTTTGGGAAAGATAGTGAAAATGTGTACACGAGTCTATATGAAATTATTCCTTTTATAGAGGATGAAAAATCAGTAATCCACATGCTCACAACTCAGGAATGCATGTTTGTCGAATCCGTCATGCATGTAACATGTACGGAACCCGGAATATCATGTTGAAGGAATCTATTCAAATTACATATCTCTAGGGTAGAATTCGCTCCAAGAGGGTTTTTCTGGGATCAAAGTGTGATTCTTGAAACTGGTGATAGGAGAAGCAACGAAGTCCAAGGAACTATTTCAAAGTGCGTAAGTAACTTGTTTGGTGGTTGAAACAACTGTCATGCACATGTTCACAGCTCAGAAATGCATGTTTGAGGAATCCGTGATGCATGAAACATGTTCGGAATACGGAATGCCATGGTTATGTAAACAATGTAAATTACATGTGTATTGGTGAGAATTCGCTCAAAGAGTGTTTTCTACTGCCAAATGTCCGATTTTAGAACCTGGTGATACAAAAAACTTATGAAGTCAGAGTAAATATTTCAAAGTGTAATATATGCCTTCTTTGGTGGATGAAAGTTCACTAATCCACATGCTCACAACTCAGAAATGCATGTTTCTCGAATCCGTCATGCATGTATCATGTACGGAACCCGGAATGCCATGTTGATTTAATTCATGTAAATTATATATCTATTAGGTTGAATACACTCCAGAAGTATTCTTCTGTGAAAAATGAACGAATTCGAAACTTGTGTTAGGGAAAGCTTGTGAAAATGTGTACACGAGTCTATATGAAATTATTAGTTTTAGAGGATGAAAAATCAGTAATCCACATGCTCACAACTCAGGAATGCATGTTTGTCGAATCCGTCATGCATGTAACATGTACGGAACACGGAATATCATGTTGAAGGAATCTATTCAAATTACATATCTCTAGGGTAGAATTCGCTCCAAGAGGGTTTTTCTGGGATCAAAGTGTGATTCTTGAAACTGGTGATAGGAGAAGCAACGAAGTCCAAGGAACTATTTCAAAGTGCGTAAGTAACTTGTTTGGTGGTTGAAACAACTGTCATGCACATGTTCACAGCTCAGAAATGCATGTTTGAGGAATCCGTGATGCATGAAACATGTTCGGAATACGGAATGCCATGGTTATGTAAACAATGTAAATTAAATGTGTATTGGTGAGAATTCGCTCAAAGAGTGTTTTCTACTGCCAAATGTCCGATTTTAGAACCTGGTGATACAAAAAAATTATGAAGTCAGAGTAAATATTTCAAAGTGTAATATATGCCTTCTTTGGTGGATGAAAGTTCACTAATCCACATGCTCACAACTCAGAAACGCATGTTTCTCGAATCCGTCATGCATGTATCATGTACGGAACCCGGAATGCCATGTTGATGGAATTCATGTAAATTATATATCTATTAGGTTGAATATATTCCAGAAGTATTCTTCTGTGAAAAATGAATGAATTCGAAACTTGTGTTAGGGAAAGCTTGTGAAAATGTGTACACGAGTCTATATGAAATTATTCCTTTTATAGAGGATGAAAAATCAGTAATCCACATGCTCTCAACTCAGGAATGCATGTTTGTGGAATCCGTCATGCATGTAACATGTACGGAACACGGAATATCATGTTGAAGGAATCTATTCAAATTACATATCTCTAGGGTAGAATTCGCTCCAAGAGGGTTTTTCTGGGATCAAAGTGTGATTCTTGAAACTGGTGATAGGAGAAGCAACGAAGTCCAAGGAACTATTTCAAAGTGCATAAGTAACTTGTTTGGTGGTTGAAACATCTGTCATGTGCATGTTCACAGCTCAGAAATGCATGTTTGAGGAATCCGTGATGCATGAAACATGTTCGGAATACGGAATGCCATGGTTATGTAAACAATGTAAATTACATGTGTATTGGTGAGAATTCGCTCAAAGAGTGTTTTCTACTGCCAAATGTCCGATTTTAGAACCTGGTGATACAAAAAACTTATGAAGTCAGAGTAAATATTTCAAAGTGTAATATATGCCTTCTTTGGTGGATGAAAGTTCACTAATCCACATGCTCACAACTCAGAAACGCATGTTTCTCGAATCCGTCATGCATGTATCATGTACGGAACCCGGAATGCCATGTTGATGGAATTCATGTAAATTATATATCTATTAGGTTGAATACACTCCAGAAGAATTCTTCTGTGAAAAATGAACGAATTCGAAACTTGTGTTAGGGAAAGCTTGTGAAAATGTGTACACGAGTCTATATGAAATTATTCCTTTTATAGAGGATGAAAAATCAGTAATCCACATGCTCACAACTCAGAAACGCATGTTTCTCGAATCCGTCATGCATGTATCATGTACGGAACCCGGAATGCCATGTTGATGGAATTCATGTTAATTACATATCTGTTTGGTGGAAATCGCCCCAGAAGTATTTTTCTGTGAAAAATAAACGAGTTCGAAACTGGTGTTAGGAAAAGATTGTGAAAATGGGTACAGGTGTCTAGATGAATATATTGTTTTTATAGAGGATGAAAGATCATTATTCCACATGCTCTCAACTCAAGAATGCATGTTTGTCGAATCCGTCATGCATGTAGTATGTAATGAACACTGAATATCATTTAGATGGAATCTATTCAAATTACATATCTCTAGGGTAGAATTCGCTTCAAGAGGTTTTTTCTGGGATCAAATTATGATTCGAAAACCTGGTGATAGGAAGAATCTACGAAGACAAAGTGTATATATCAAAGTGCATAGATATCTTGTAATGGTTTAAACATCAGTCATGAGCATATTCACAACTGACAAATGCATGTGTGAAGAATCGGTATTGCATGAAACATGTTCGGAATACAGAAGGCCATGGTTATGTAAAAAATGTAAATTACATGTGTATATTTGAGAATTCGCTCAGAGGGTGTTTTCTGGTGCCAAATGTCCGATTATACAACCTGGTGTTAGAAAAATCCTATGAAGTCAGAGTAAATATTTTTAAGTGTATATATGCCTTCTTTGGTGGATGAAAGTTCACTAATCCACATGCTCACAACTCAGAAACTCTAGTTTGTCGAATCCTTCATGCATGCATCATGTACAGAACCCGGAAAGACATGTAGATGGAATTCATGTATATTACTTATCTATTAGGTTGAAAACTCTCCAAAAGTATTTTTCTGTGAAAAATGCATGAATAAGGAACTGGTGTTAGGGAAACATAGTGAAAATTTGTACACGTGTCTAGATGAAAATATTCCTATTGTAGAGGATGAAAGGTCAGTAATCCACATGCTGAGCTCTCAGAAACACATGTTTTCTGAATGCGTCATGCATGTATCATGTACGGAACCTGGAATGCCCTGTTGATGGAATTCATTTAAATTACATATCTGTTAGGTGGAAATCGCTCCAGAGGTATTCTTCTGTGAAAAATGCTCGAATTCAAAAGTGGTGTTAGGGAAAGCTTGTGAAAATCTGTACACATGTCTAGATGAAAATATTCCTTTTATAGAGGATGAAAGATCAGTAATCCACATACTCTCAACTCAGGAATGCATGTTTCTCGAATCCGTCATGCATATAGCATGTCCGGAACACGGAATATCATGTAGATGGAATCTATTCAATTTACAAATCTCTAGGGTAGAATTCGCATCAAGAGAGTTTTTCTGGGATGAAAGTGTGATTCTTGAAACTTGTGATAGGAAGAAGCTCCGAAGTCCAAGTTAATATTTCAAAGTGCATACGTAAATTGTTTGGTGTTTGAAACATCATTCATGCGCATGTTCACATCCCAGAAATGCATGTTTGCGAATCCGTGAGAATGAAACATGTTCTGTATACGGAATTCCATGATAAGGTAAACAATGTAAATTACATGTGTATTGGTGAGAATCGCTCAAAGAGTGTTTTCTGGGGCCAAATCTCCGATTTTAGAACCTGGAGATAAAAATAAGCTATGAAGTCAGTGTAAATAATTCTAAGTGTGTATATGCCTTGTTTGGTGATTGAAAGGTCAGTAATCCAAATGCTCACAATTCAGAAACTCATGTTTCACGAATCCATAATGCATGTATCATGTACGGAACCCGGGATGCCATGTTGATGGAATTCATATAAATTATATATCTATTAGGTGGAAAAAGCTCCAGAAGTTTTCTTCTGTGAAAAATGCACGAATTAGAAACTGGTGTTAGGGAAAGCTAGTGAAAATGTGTACACGAGTCTATATGAATATATTCCTTTTATACAGGATGAAAAATCAGTAATCCAGATGCTCTCAACTCAGGAATGCATGTTTGTCGAATCCGTCATACATGTAGCATGTACGGAACACCGAATATCATGTTGATAGAATCTATTCAAATTACATATCTCTAGGGTAGAATTATCTCCAAGAGTTTTTTCAGGGATCAAAGTGTGATTCTTGAAACTGGTGATTGGAAGAAGCTAAGAAATCCAAGTAAATATTTCAAAGTGCATAGGTAACTTGTTTGGTGTTTGAAATATCTGTCATGCGCATGTTCACATCCCACAAATTCATGTTTCAGGAATCCGTGACGCATGAAACATGCTCGGAATACGGAATGCCATGTTTATGTCAACAATGTAAATTACATTTGTATTGGTGAGAATTCGCTCAAAGAGTGTTTACTGGAGCCAATTATCCGATTTAAAACGTGGTGAGAGAAAAAACCTATGAAGTCAGAGTAAGTATTTCTAAGTGTATATATGCATTGTTTGGCCTATGAAAGGTCAGTAATCCACATGCTGAGATCTCAGAAACACATGTTTGCCGAATCCGTCATGCATGTATCATGTACGGAACCCGGAATGCCATGTTGATGGAATTCATGTAAATTACATATCTTTTTGGTGGAAATCGCTCCAGAAGTATTTTTCTGAGAAAAATGCACGAGTCCGAAACTCGTGTTAGGAAAAGATTGTGAAAATGGGTACACGTGTCAAGATGAAAATTTTGTTTTCATAGAGGATGAAAGATCAGTAATCCACATGCTCTCAACTCAGCAATGCATGTTTGTCGAATCCGTCATGCATGTAGCATGTACGGACACTGAATATTATTTACATGGAATCTATTCAAATTACATATATCTAGGGTAGACTTTGCTCCAAGAGGGTTTTTCTGGGATCAAAGTGTGATTCTTGTAACTGGTGAAAGGAAGAAGCAACGAAGTCTAAGTAAATATTTCAAAGTGCATAGGTAACATATTTGGTGGTTGATACATCTGTCATGCGCATGTACACAGCTCAGAATTGCATGTTTGAGGAATCCGTGATGCATGAAACATGTTCGGAATACGGAATGCCATGGTTACGTAAACAATGTAAATTACATGTGTATTGGTGAGAATTCGTCAAAGAGTGTTTTCTAGTGCCAAATGTCCGATTTTAGAACCTTGTGATACAAAAAACCTATGAAGTCAGAGTAAATATTTCAAAGTGTATTTATGCCTTGTTTGGTGGACGAAAGTTCACTAATCCACATGTTCACAACTCAGAAACTCATGTTTCTCGAATCCATCATGCATGTATCATGTACGGACCCGGAATGCCATGTTGATGGAATTCATGTAAATTATATATCTTTTAGGTTGAATACACTCCAGAAGTATTCTTCTGTGAAAAATGCACGAATTCAAAACTTGTGTTAGAGAAAGCTTGTAAAAATGTGTACACGAGTCTATATGAAATTATTATTTTATAGAGGGTGAAAAATCAGTAATCCACATGCTCTCAACTCAGGAATGCATGTTTGTCAAATCCGTCATGCATGTAACATGTACGGAACACGGAATATCATGTTGAAGGGATCTATTCATATTACATATCTCTAGGATAGTATTCGCTCCAAGAGGGTTTTTCTGGGATCAAAGTGTGATTCTTGAAACTGGTGATAGGAGAAACAACGAAGTCCAAGGAAATATTTCAAAGTGCATAAGTAACTTGTTTGGTGGTTGAAATATCTGTCATGTGCATGTTCACAGCTCAGAAATGCAATTTGAGGAATTCGTGATGCATGAATCATGTTCGGAATACGGAATGCCATGCTTATGTAAACAATATAAATTACATGTGTATTGGTGAGAATTCGCTCAAAGAGTGTTTTCTACTGCCAAATGTCCGATTTTAGAACCTGGTGATACAAAAAAATTATGAAGTCAGAGTTAATATTTCAAAGTGTAATATAAGCCTTCTTTGGTGGATGAAAGTTCACTAATCCACATGCTCACAACTCAGAAACGCATGTTTGCCGAATCCGTCATGCATGTAGCATTTACGGAATCCAGAGTGCCCTGTTGATGGAATGCATTTAAATTACATATCTGTTAGGTGGAAATCGCTCCAGAAGTATTTTTCTGTGAAAAATGCATGAATTCTAAACTGGTGTTAGGGAAAGCTTGTGAAAATCTGTACACGTGTCTAGAAGAAAATTTTCCTTTTATAGAGGATGAAACATCAGTAATCCACATGCTCTCAACTCAGGAATGCATGTTTTTCGAATCCGTTATGCATGTAGCATGTACGGAACACGGAATATCATGTAGATAGAATTTTTCAAATTAAATATCTCTAGGGTAGAATTCGCACCAAGAGGGTTTTTCTGGGATCAAAGTGTGATTCTTGAACCTGGTGATAGGAAGAAGCTACGAAGACGAAGTATATATATTTAAGTGCATTGGTAACTTGTAATGATTGAAACATCAGTCATGAGCATATTCACAACTCAGAAATGCATGTTTGAGGAATTGGTATTTCATGAAACATGTTCGGAATACGGAATGCCATGGTTATTTAAACAATGTAAATTACGTGTGTATTGGTGAGAATTCGCTCAAAGAGGCTTTTCTAGTGCCAAATGTCCGATTCTAGTACCTGGTGACAGAAAAAACCTATGAAGTCAGAGTAAATATTTCAAAGTGTATATATGCCTTGTTTGGTGGATGAAAGGTCAGTAATCCAAATGCTGAGATCTCAGAAACACATGTTTGCCGAATCCATCATGCATGAAGCATGTACGGAACCCGGAATGCCATGTTGATGGAATTCATGTAAATTACATATCTGTTTGGTGGAAAACGCTCCAGAAGAATTTTTCTGAGAAAAATGCACGAGTACAAAACTCGTGTTAGGAAAAGATTGTGAAAATTGGTACACGTGTCTAGATGAAAATATTGTTTTAATGGAGGATGAAAGATCAGTAATCCACATGCTCTCAACTCAGGAATTCATGTTTGTCGAATCCGTCATGCATGTAGCATGTACGGAGCACTGAATATCATTTAGATATAATCTATTCAAATTACATATCTCGAGGGTAGATTTCGCTCCAAGAGGGTTTTTCTGGGATCAAAGTGTGATTCTTGAAACTGGTGAAAGGAAGAAGCAACGAAGTCTAAGTAAATATTTCAAAGTGCATAAGTAACATTTTTGGTTGTTGATACATCTGTCTTACGCATGTACACAGCTCAGAATTGCATGTTTGAGGAATCCGTGATGCATGAAACATGTTCGGAATACGGAATGCCATGGTTATGTAAACAATGTAAATTACATGTGTATTGGTGAGAATTCACTCAAAGAGTATTTTCTACTGCCAAATGTCCGATTTTAGAAACTTGTTATACAAAAAACCTATGAAGTCAGAGTAAATATTTCAAAGTGTATATATGCCTTGTTTGGTGGATGAAAGTTCACTAATCCACATGCTCACAACTCAGAAACTCATGTTTCTCGAATCCGTCATGCATGTATCATGTACGGACCCGGAATGCCATGTTGATGGAATTCATGTAAATTAAATATCTATTAGGTTGAATACACTCCAGAAGTATTCTTCTGTGAAAAATGCACGAATTCAAAACTTGTGTTAAGAAAGCTTGTAAAAATGTGTACACGAGTCTATATGAAATTATTCCTTTTATAGAGGGTGAAAAATCAGTAATCCACATGCTCTCAACTCAGGAATGCATGTTTGTCGAATCCGTCATGCATGTAACATGTACGGAACACGGAATATCATGTTGAAGGGATCTATTCATATTACATATCTCTAGGGTAGAATTCGCTCCAAGAGGGTTTTTCTGGGATCAAAGTGTGATTCTTGGAACTGGTGATAGGAGAAACAACGAAGTCCAAGGAAATATTTCAAAGTGCATAAGTAACTTGTTTGGTGGTTGAAACATCTGTCATGCGCATGTTCACAGCTCAGAAATGCATGTTTGAGGAATCCGTGATGCATGAAACATGTTCGGAATACGGAATGCCATGGTTATGTAAACAATGTAAATTACATGTGTATTGGTGAGAATTCGCTCAGAGAGTGTTTTCTACTGCTAAATGTCCGATTTTAGAACCTGGTGATACAAAAAACTTATGAAGTCAGAGTAAATATTTCAAAGTGTAATATAAGCCTTCTTTGGTGGATGAAAGTTCACTAATCCACATGCTCACAACTCAGAAACGCATGTTTGCCGAATCCGTCATGCGTGTAGCATTTACGGAATCCAGAGTGCCCTGTTGATGGAATGCATTTAAATTACATATCTGTTAGGTGGAAATCGCTCCAGAAGTATTTTTCTGTGAAAAATGCATGAATTCTAAACTGGTGTTAGGGAAAGCTTGTGAAAATCTGTACACGTGTCTAGAAGAAAATTTTCCTTTTATAGAGGATGAAACATCAGTAATCCACATGCTCTCAACTCAGGAATGCATGTTTTTCGAATCCGTTATGCATGTAGCATGTATGGAACACGGAATATCATGTAGATAGAATTTTTCAAATTAAATATCTCTAGGGTAGAATTCGCACCAAGAGGGTTTTTCTGGGATCAAAGTGTGATTCTTGAACCTGGTGATAGGAAGAAGCTACGAAGACGAAATATATATATTTAAGTGCATTGGTAACTTGTAATGATTGAAACATCAGTCATGAGCATATTCACAACTCAGAAATGCATGTTTGAGGAATTGGTATTTCATGAAACATGTTCGGAATACGGAATGCCATGGTTATTTAAACAATGTAAATTACGTGTGTATTGGTGAGAATTCGCTCAAAGAGGCTTTTCTAGTGCCAAATGTCCGATTCTAGTACCTGGTGACAGAAAAAACCTATGAAGTCAGAGTAAATATTTCAAAGTGTATATATGCCTTGTTTGGTGGATGAAAGGTCAGTAATCCAAATGCTGAGATCTCAGAAACACATGTTTGCCGAATCCATCATGCATGAAGCATGTACGGAACCCGGAATGCCATGTTGATGGAATTCATGTAAATTACATATCTGTTTGGTGGAAAACGCTCCAGAAGAATTTTTCTGAGAAAAATGCACGAGTACAAAACTCGTGTTAGGAAAAGATTGTGAAAATTGGTACACGTGTCTAGATGAAAATATTGTTTTAATGGAGGATGAAAGATCAGTAATCCACATGCTCTCAACTCAGGAATTCATGTTTGTCGAATCCGTCATGCATGTAGCATGTACGGAGCACTGAATATCATTTAGATATAATCTATTCAAATTACATATCTCGAGGGTAGATTTCGCTCCAAGAGGGTTTTTCTGGGATCAAAGTGTGATTCTTGAAACTGGTGAAAGGAAGAAGCAACGAAGTCTAAGTAAATATTTCAAAGTGCATAGGTAAAATTTTTGGTGGTTGATACATCTGTCATGCGCATGTACACAGCTCAGAATTGCATGTTTGAGGAATCCGTGATGCATGAAACATGTTCGGAATACGGAATGCCATGGTTACGTAAACAATGTAAATTACATGTGTATTGGTGAGAATTCGCTCAAAGAGTGTTTTCTAGTGCCAAATGTCCGATTTTAGAACCTTGTGATACAAAAAACCTATGAAGTCAGAGTAAATATTTCAAAGTGTATTTATGCCTTGTTTGGTGGACGAAAGTTCACTAATCCACATGTTCACAACTCAGAAACTCATGTTTCTCGAATCCGTCATGCATGTATCATGTACGGACCCGGAATGCCATGTTGATGGAATTCATGTAAATTATATATCTTTTAGGTTGAATACACTCCAGAAGTATTCTTCTGTGAAAAATGCACGAATTCAAAACTTGTGTTAGAGAAAGCTTGTAAAAATGTGTACACGAGTCTATATGAAATTATTCTTTTATAGAGGGTGAAAAATCAGTAATCCACATGCTCTCAACTCAGGAATGCATGTTTGTCGAATCCGTCATGCATGTAACATGTACGGAACACGGAATATCATGTTGAAGGGATCTATTCATATTACATATCTCTAGGGTAGTATTCGCTCCAAGAGGGTTTTTCTGGGATCAAAGTGTGATTCTTGAAACTGGTGATAGGAGAAACAACGAAGTCCAAGGAAATATTTCAAAGTGCATAAGTAACTTGTTTGGTGGTTGAAATATCTGTCATGTGCATGTTCACAGCTCAGAAATGCAATTTGAGGAATTCGTGATGCATGAATCATGTTCGGAATACGGAATGCCATGCTTATGTAAACAATATAATTTACATGTGTATTGGTGAGAATTCGCTCAGAGAGTGTTTTCTACTGCCAAATGTCCGATTTTAGAACCTGGTGATACAAAAAAATTATGAAGTCAGAGTAAATATTTCAAAGTGTAATATAAGCCTTCTTTGGTGGATGAAAGTTCACTAATCCACATGCTCACAACTCAGAAACGCATGTTTGCCGAATCCGTCATGCGTGTAGCATTTACGGAATCCAGAGTGCCCTGTTGATGGAATGCATTTAAATTACATATCTGTTAGGTGGAAATCGCTCCAGAAGTATTTTTCTGTGAAAAATGCATGAATTCTAAACTGGTGTTAGGGAAAGCTTGTGAAAATCTGTACACGTGTCTAGAAGAAAATTTTCCTTTTATAGAGGATGAAACATCAGTAATCCACATGCTCTCAACTCAGGAATGCATGTTTTTCGAATCCGTTATGCATGTAGCATGTACGGAACACGGAATATCATGTAGATAGAATTTTTCAAATTAAATATCTCTAGGGTAGAATTCGCACCAAGAGGGTTTTTCTGGGATCAAAGTGTGATTCTTGAACCTGGTGATAGGAAGAAGCTACGAAGACGAAGTATATATATTTAAGTGCATTGGTAACTTGTAATGATTGAAACATCAGTCATGAGCATATTCACAACTCAGAAATGCATGTTTGAGGAATTGGTATTTCATGAAACATGTTCGGAATACGGAATGCCATGGTTATTTAAACAATGTAAATTACGTGTGTATTGGTGAGAATTCGCTCAAAGAGGCTTTTCTAGTGCCAAATGTCCGATTCTAGTACCTGGTGACAGAAAAAACCTATGAAGTCAGAGTAAATATTTCAAAGTGTATATATGCCTTGTTTGGTGGATGAAAGGTCAGTAATCCAAATGCTGAGATCTCAGAAACACATGTTTGCCGAATCCATCATGCATGAAGCATGTACGGAACCCGGAATGCCATGTTGATGGAATTCATGTAAATTACATATCTGTTTGGTGGAAAACGCTCCAGAAGAATTTTTCTGAGAAAAATGCACGAGTACAAAACTCGTGTTAGGAAAAGATTGTGAAAATTGGTACACGTGTCTAGATGAAAATATTGTTTTAATGGAGGATGAAAGATCAGTAATCCACATGCTCTCAACTCAGGAATTCATGTTTGTCGAATCCGTCATGCATGTAGCATGTACGGAGCACTGAATATCATTTAGATATAATCTATTCAAATTACATATCTCGAGGGTAGATTTCGCTCCAAGAGGGTTTTTCTGGGATCAAAGTGTGATTCTTGAAACTGGTGAAAGGAAGAAGCAACGAAGTCTAAGTAAATATTTCAAAGTGCATAAGTAACATTTTTGGTTGTTGATACATCTGTCTTACGCATGTACACAGCTCAGAATTGCATGTTTGAGGAATCCGTGATGCATGAAACATGTTCGGAATACGGAATGCCATGGTTATGTAAACAATGTAAATTACATGTGTATTGGTGAGAATTCGCTCAAAGAGTGTTTTCTACTGCCAAATGTCCGATTTTAGAAACTTGTTATACAAAAAACCTATGAAGTCAGAGTAAATATTTCAAAGTGTATATATGCCTTGTTTGGTGGATGAAAGTTCACTAATCCACATGCTCACAACTCAGAAACTCATGTTTCTCGAATCCGTCATGCATGTATCATGTACGGACCCGGAATGCCATGTTGATGGAATTCATGTAAATTAAATATCTATTAGGCTGAATACACTCCAGAAGTATTCTTCTGTGAAAAATGCACGAATTCAAAACTTGTGTTAAGAAAGCTTGTAAAAATGTGTACACGAGTCTATATGAAATTATTCCTTTTATAGAGGGTGAAAAATCAGTAATCCACATGCTCTCAACTCAGGAATGCATGTTTGTCGAATCCGTCATGCATGTAACATGTACGGAACACGGAATATCATGTTGAAGGGATCTATTCATATTACATATCTCTAGGGTAGAATTCGCTCCAAGCGGGTTTTTCTGGGATCAAATTGTGATTCTTGGAACTGGTGATAGGAGAAACAACGAAGTCCAAGGAAATATTTCAAAGTGCATAAGTAACTTGTTTGGTGGTTGAAATATCTGTCATGTGCATGTTCACAGCTCAGAAATGCAATTTGAGGAATTCGTGATGCATGAATCATGTTCGGAATATGGAATGCCATGGTTATGTAAACAATGTAAATTACATGTGTATTTGTGAGAATTCGCTCAAAGAGGCTTTTCTAGTGCCAAATGTCCGATTTAATACCTGGTGATAGAAAAAACCTATGAAGCCAGAGTAAATATTTCTAAGTGTATATATGCCTTGTTTGGTGGATGAAAGGTCAGGAATCCACATGCTGAGATCTCAGAAACACATGTATGCCGAAACCGCCATGCATGTAGCATTTACGGAACCTGGAATGCCCTGTTGATGGAATGCATTTAAATTACATATCTGTTAGGTGGAAATCGCTCCAGAGGTATTCTTCTGTGAAAAATGCTCGAATTCAAAACTGGTGTTAGGGAAAGCTTGTGAAAATCTGTACACATGTCTAGATGAAAATATTCCTTTTATAGAGGATGAAAGATCAGTAATCCACATGCTCTCAACTCAGGAATGCATGTTTGTCGAATCCGTCATGCATATAGCATGTCCGGAACACGGAATATCATGTAGATTGTATCTATTCAAATTACATATCTCTAGGGTAGAATTCGCTTCAAGAGGGTTTTTCTGGGATGAAATTGTGATTCTTGAAACTTGTGATAGGAAGAAGCTCCGAAGTCCAAGTAAATATTTCAAAGTGCATACGTAAATTGTTTGGTGTTTGAAACATCATTCATGCGCATGTTCACAGCCCAGAAATGCATGTTTGTGAATCCGTGAGAATGAAACATGTTCTGTATATGGAATGCCATGATTAGGTAAACAATGTAAATTACATGTGTATTGGTGAGAATCGCTCAAAGAGTGTTTTCTGGGGCTAAATGTCCGATTTTAGAACCTGGAGATAAAAAAAAGCTATGAAGTCAGTGTAAATAATTCTAAGTGTCTATATGCCTTGTTTGGTGATTGAAAGGTCAGTAATCCAAGTGCTCACAATTCAGAAACTCATGTTTCACGAATCCGTAATGCATGTATCATGTACGGAACCCGGGATGCCATGTTGATGGAATTCATGTAAATTATATATCTATTAGGTGGAAAAAGCTCCAGAAGTGTTCTTCTGTGAAAAATGCACGAATTAGAAACTGGTGTTAGGGAAAGCTTGTGAAAATGTGTACACGAGTCTATATGAATATATTCCTTTTATACTGGATGAAAAATCAGTAATCCAGATGCTCTCAACTCAGGAATGCATGTTTGTCGAATCCGTCATGCATGTAGCATGTACGGAACACCGAATATCATGTTGATAGAATCTATTCAAATTACATATCTCTAGGGTAGAATTATCTCCAAGAGTTTTTTCAGGGATCAAAGTGTGATTCTTGAAACTGGTGATTGGAAGAAGCTAAGAAATCCAAGTAAATATTTCAAAGTGCATAGGTAACTTGTTTGGTGTTTGAAATATCTGTCATGCGCATGTACACATCCCACAAATTCATGTTTCAGGAATCCGTGATGCATGAAACATGCTCGGAATACGGAATGCCATGTTTATGTCAACAATGTAAATTACATTTGTGTTGGTGAGAATTCGCTCAAAGAGTGTTTACTGGAGCCAATTATCCGATTTAAAACGTGGTGAGAGAAAAAACCTATGAAGTCAGAGTAAGTATTTCTAAGTGTATATATGCATTGTTTGGCCTATGAAAGGTCAGTAATCCACATGTTGAGATCTCAGAAACACATGTTTGCCGAATCCGTCATGCATGTATCATGTACGGAACCCGGAATGCCATGTTGATGGAATTCATGTTAATTACATATCTGTTTGGTGGAAATCGCCCCAGAAGTATTTTTCTGTGAAAAATAAATGAGTTCGAAACTGGTGTTAGGAAAAGATTGTGAAAATGGGTACACGTGTCTAGATGAAAATATTGTTTTTATAGAGGATGAAAGATCGGTATTCCACATGCTCTCAACTCAAGAATGCATGTTTGTCGAATCCGTCATGCATGTAGTATGTAATGAACACTGAATATCATTTAGATGGAATCTATTCAAATTACATATCTCTAGGGTAGAATTCGCTTCAAGAGGTTTTTTCTGGGATCAAATTGTGATTCGAAAACCTGGTGATAGGAAGAAGCTACGAAGACAAAGTGTATATATCAAAGTGCATAGGTAACTTGTAATGGTTTAAACATCAGTCATGAGCATATTCACAACTGACAAATGCATGTTTGAAGAATCGGTATTGCATGAAACATGTTCGGAATACAGAAGGCCATGGTTATGTAAAAAATGTAAATTACATGTTTATATTTGAGAATTCGCTCAGAGGGTGTTTTCTGGTGCCAAATGTCCGATTATAAAACCTGGTGATAGAAAAATCCTATGAAGTCAGAGTAAATATTTCTAAGTGTATATATGCCTTCTTTGGTGGATGAAAGTTCACTAATCCACATGCTCACCACTCAGAATCTCTAGTTTGTCGAATCCTTCATGCATGCATCATGTACAGAACCCGGAAAGATATGTAGATGGAATTCATGTAAATTACTTATCTATTAGGTTGAAAACTCTCCAAAAGTATTTTTCTGTGAAAAATGCATGAATAAGAAACTGGTGTTAGGGAAACATAGTGAAAATCTGTACACGTGTCTAGATGAAAATATTCCTATTGTAGAGGATGAAAGAACAGTAATCCACATGCTCTCAACTCAGGAATGCATGTTTGTCGAATCCATCATGCATGTAGCATGTAGGGAACATGGAAGACCATGTTGAAGGAATCTATTCAAATTACATATCTCTAGGGTAGATTTTGCTCCAAGAGGGTTTTTCAGGGATCAAAGTGTGATTCTTGAAACTGGTGATAGGAGAAGCAACGAAGTCCAAGGAACTATTTCAAAGTGCATAAGTAACTTGTTTGGTGGTTGAAACATCTGTCATGCGCATGTTCACAGCTCAGAAATGCATGTTTGAGGAATCCGTGATGCATGAAACATGTTCGGAATACGGAATGCCATGGTTATGTAAACAATGTAAATTACATGTGTATTGGTGAGAATTCGCTCAAAGAGTGTTTTCTACTGCCAAATGTCCGATTTTAGAACCTGGTGATACAAAAAACTTATGAAGTCAGAGTAAATATTTCAAAGTGTAATATATGCCTTCTTTGGTGGATGAAAGTTCACTAACCCACATGCTCACAACTCAGAAACGCATGTTTCTCGAATCCGTCATGCATGTATCATGTACGGAACCCGGAATGCCATGTTGATGGAATTCATGTAAATTATATATCTATTAGGTTGAATACACTCCAGAAGTATTCTTCTGTGAAAAATGAACGAATTCGAAACTTGTGTTAAGGAAACCTTGTGAAAATGTGTACACGAGTCTATATGAAATTATTCCTTTTATAGAGGATGAAAAATCAGTAATCCACATGCTCACAACTCAGGAATGCATGTTTGTGGAATCCGTCATGCATGTAACATGTACGGAACACGGAATATCATGTTGAAGGAATCTATTCAAATTACATATCTCTAGGGTAGAATTCGCTCCAAGAGGGTTTTTCTGGGATCAAAGTGTGATTCTTGAAACTGGTGATAGGAGAAGCAACGAAGTCCAAGGAACTATTTCAAAGTGCGTAAGTAACTTGTTTGGTGGTTGAAACAACTGTCATGCGCATGTTCACAGCTCAGAAATGCATGTTTGAGGAATCCGTGATGCATGAAACATGTTCGGAATACGGAATGCCATGGTTATGTAAACAATGTAAATTACATGTGTATTGGTGAGAATTCGCTCAAAGAGTGTTTTCTACTGCCAAATGTCCGATTTTAGAACCTGGTGATACAAAAAACTTATGAAGTCAGAGTAAATATTTCAAAGTGTAATATATGCCTTCTTTGGTGGATGAAAGTTCACTAATCCACATGCTCACAACTCAGAAACGCATGTTTCTCGAATCCGTCATGCATGTATCATGTACGGAACCCGGAATGCCATGTTGATGGAATTCATGTAAATTATATATCTATTAGGTTGAATACACTCCAGAAGAATTCTTCTGTGAAACATGAACGAATTCGAAACTTGTGTTAGGGAAAGCTTGTGAAAATGTGTACACGAGTCTATATGAAATTATTCCTTTTATAGAGGATGAAAAATCAGTAATCCACATGCTCACAACTCAGAAACGCATGTTTCTCGAATCCGTCATGCATGTATCATGTACGGAACCCGGAATGCCATGTTGATGGAATTCATGTTAATTACATATCTGTTTGGTGGAAATCGCCCCAGAAGTATTTTTCTGTGAAAAATAAACGAGTTCGAAACTGGTGTTAGGAAAAGATTGTGAAAATGGGTACAGGTGTCTAGATGAATATATTGTTTTTATAGAGGATGAAAGATCATTATTCCACATGCTCTCAACTCAAGAATGCATGTTTGTCGAATCCGTCATGCATGTAGTATGTAATGAACACTGAATATCATTTAGATGGAATCTATTCAAATTACATATCTCTAGGGTAGAATTCGCTTCAAGAGGTTTTTTCTGGGATCAAATTATGATTCGAAAACCTGGTGATAGGAAGAATCTACGAAGACAAAGTGTATATATCAAAGTGCATAGATATCTTGTAATGGTTTAAACATCAGTCATGAGCATATTCACAACTGACAAATGCATGTGTGAAGAATCGGTATTGCATGAAACATGTTCGGAATACAGAAGGCCATGGTTATGTAAAAAATGTAAATTACATGTGTATATTTGAGAATTCGCTCAGAGGGTGTTTTCTGGTGCCAAATGTCCGATTATACAACCTGGTGTTAGAAAAATCCTATGAAGTCAGAGTAAATATTTTTAAGTGTATATATGCCTTCTTTGGTGGATGAAAGTTCACTAATCCACATGCTCACAACTCAGAAACTCTAGTTTGTCGAATCCTTCATGCATGCATCATGTACAGAACCCGGAAAGACATGTAGATGGAATTCATGTATATTACTTATCTATTAGGTTGAAAACTCTCCAAAAGTATTTTTCTGTGAAAAATGCATGAATAAGAAACTGGTGTTAGGGAAACATAGTGAAAATTTGTACACGTGTCTAGATGAAAATATTCCTATTGTAGAGGATGAAAGGTCAGTAATCCACATGCTGAGCTCTCAGAAACACATGTTTTCTGAATGCGTCATGCATGTATCATGTACGGAACCTGGAATGCCCTGTTGATGGAATTCATTTAAATTACATATATGTTAGGTGGAAATCGCTCCAGAGGTATTCTTCTGTGAAAAATGCTCGAATTCAAAAGTGGTGTTAGGGAAAGCTTGTGAAAATCTGTACACATGTCTAGATGAAAATATTCCTTTTATAGAGGATGAAAGATCAGTAATCCACATGCTCTCAACTCAGGAATGCATGTTTGTCGAATCCGTCATGCATATAGCATGTCCGGAACACGGAATATCATGTAGATTGTATCTATTCAAATTACATATCTCTAGGGTAGAATTCGCTTCAAGAGGGTTTTTCTGGGATGAAATTGTGATTCTTGAAACTTGTGATAGGAAGAAGCTCCGAAGTCCAAGTAAATATTTCAAAGTGCATACGTAAATTGTTTGGTGTTTGAAACATCATTCATGCGCATGTTCACAGCCCAGAAATGCATGTTTGTGAATCCGTGAGAATGAAACATGTTCTGTATATGGAATGCCATGATTAGGTAAACAATGTAAATTACATGTGTATTGGTGAGAATCGCTCAAAGAGTGTTTTCTGGGGCTAAATGTCCGATTTTAGAACCTGGAGATAAAAAAAAGCTATGAAGTCAGTGTAAATAATTCTAAGTGTCTATATGCCTTGTTTGGTGATTGAAAGGTCAGTAATCCAAGTGCTCACAATTCAGAAACTCATGTTTCACGAATCCGTAATGCATGTATCATGTACGGAACCCGGGATGCCATGTTGATGGAATTCATGTAAATTATATATCTATTAGGTGGAAAAAGCTCCAGAAGTGTTCTTCTGTGAAAAATGCACGAATTAGAAACTGGTGTTAGGGAAAGCTTGTGAAAATGTGTACACGAGTCTATATGAATATATTCCTTTTATACTGGATGAAAAATCAGTAATCCAGATGCTCTCAACTCAGGAATGCATGTTTGTCGAATCCGTCATGCATGTAGCATGTACGGAACACCGAATATCATGTTGATAGAATCTATTCAAATTACATATCTCTAGGGTAGAATTATCTCCAAGAGTTTTTTCAGGGATCAAAGTGTGATTCTTGAAACTGGTGATTGGAAGAAGCTAAGAAATCCAAGTAAATATTTCAAAGTGCATAGGTAACTTGTTTGGTGTTTGAAATATCTGTCATGCGCATGTACACATCCCACAAATTCATGTTTCAGGAATCCGTGATGCATGAAACATGCTCGGAATACGGAATGCCATGTTTATGTCAACAATGTAAATTACATTTGTGTTGGTGAGAATTCGCTCAAAGAGTGTTTACTGGAGCCAATTATCCGATTTAAAACGTGGTGAGAGAAAAAACCTATGAAGTCAGAGTAAGTATTTCTAAGTGTATATATGCATTGTTTGGCCTATGAAAGGTCAGTAATCCACATGTTGAGATCTCAGAAACACATGTTTGCCGAATCCGTCATGCATGTATCATGTACGGAACCCGGAATGCCATGTTGATGGAATTCATGTTAATTACATATCTGTTTGGTGGAAATCGCCCCAGAAGTATTTTTCTGTGAAAAATAAATGAGTTCGAAACTGGTGTTAGGAAAAGATTGTGAAAATGGGTACACGTGTCTAGATGAAAATATTGTTTTTATAGAGGATGAAAGATCGGTATTCCACATGCTCTCAACTCAAGAATGCATGTTTGTCGAATCCGTCATGCATGTAGTATGTAATGAACACTGAATATCATTTAGATGGAATCTATTCAAATTACATATCTCTAGGGTAGAATTCGCTTCAAGAGGTTTTTTCTGGGATCAAATTGTGATTCGAAAACCTGGTGATAGGAAGAAGCTACGAAGACAAAGTGTATATATCAAAGTGCATAGGTAACTTGTAATGGTTTAAACATCAGTCATGAGCATATTCACAACTGACAAATGCATGTTTGAAGAATCGGTATTGCATGAAACATGTTCGGAATACAGAAGGCCATGGTTATGTAAAAAATGTAAATTACATGTTTATATTTGAGAATTCGCTCAGAGGGTGTTTTCTGGTGCCAAATGTCCGATTATAAAACCTGGTGATAGAAAAATCCTATGAAGTCAGAGTAAATATTTCTAAGTGTATATATGCCTTCTTTGGTGGATGAAAGTTCACTAATCCACATGCTCACCACTCAGAATCTCTAGTTTGTCGAATCCTTCATGCATGCATCATGTACAGAACCCGGAAAGATATGTAGATGGAATTCATGTAAATTACTTATCTATTAGGTTGAAAACTCTCCAAAAGTATTTTTCTGTGAAAAATGCATGAATAAGAAACTGGTGTTAGGGAAACATAGTGAAAATCTGTACACGTGTCTAGATGAAAATATTCCTATTGTAGAGGATGAAAGAACAGTAATCCACATGCTCTCAACTCAGGAATGCATGTTTGTCGAATCCATCATGCATGTAGCATGTAGGGAACATGGAAGACCATGTTGAAGGAATCTATTCAAATTACATATCTCTAGGGTAGATTTTGCTCCAAGAGGGTTTTTCAGGGATCAAAGTGTGATTCTTGAAACTGGTGATAGGAGAAGCAACGAAGTCCAAGGAACTATTTCAAAGTGCATAAGTAACTTGTTTGGTGGTTGAAACATCTGTCATGCGCATGTTCACAGCTCAGAAATGCATGTTTGAGGAATCCGTGATGCATGAAACATGTTCGGAATACGGAATGCCATGGTTATGTAAACAATGTAAATTACATGTGTATTGGTGAGAATTCGCTCAAAGAGTGTTTTCTACTGCCAAATGTCCGATTTTAGAACCTGGTGATACAAAAAACTTATGAAGTCAGAGTAAATATTTCAAAGTGTAATATATGCCTTCTTTGGTGGATGAAAGTTCACTAACCCACATGCTCACAACTCAGAAACGCATGTTTCTCGAATCCGTCATGCATGTATCATGTACGGAACCCGGAATGCCATGTTGATGGAATTCATGTAAATTATATATCTATTAGGTTGAATACACTCCAGAAGTATTCTTCTGTGAAAAATGAACGAATTCGAAACTTGTGTTAAGGAAACCTTGTGAAAATGTGTACACGAGTCTATATGAAATTATTCCTTTTATAGAGGATGAAAAATCAGTAATCCACATGCTCACAACTCAGGAATGCATGTTTGTGGAATCCGTCATGCATGTAACATGTACGGAACACGGAATATCATGTTGAAGGAATCTATTCAAATTACATATCTCTAGGGTAGAATTCGCTCCAGGAGGGTTTTTCTGGGATCAAAGTGTGATTCTTGAAACTGGTGATAGGAGAAGCAACGAAGTCCAAGGAACTATTTCAAAGTGCGTAAGTAACTTGTTTGGTGGTTGAAACAACTGTCATGCGCATGTTCACAGCTCAGAAATGCATGTTTGAGGAATCCGTGATGCATGAAACATGTTCGGAATACGGAATGCCATGGTTATGTAAACAATGTAAATTACATGTGTATTGGTGAGAATTCGCTCAAAGAGTGTTTTCTACTGCCAAATGTCCGATTTTAGAACCTGGTGATACAAAAAACTTATGAAGTCAGAGTAAATATTTCAAAGTGTAATATATGCCTTCTTTGGTGGATGAAAGTTCACTAATCCACATGCTCACAACTCAGAAACGCATGTTTCTCGAATCCGTCATGCATGTATCATGTACGGAACCCGGAATGCCATGTTGATGGAATTCATGTAAATTATATATCTATTAGGTTGAATACACTCCAGAAGAATTCTTCTGTGAAACATGAACGAATTCGAAACTTGTGTTAGGGAAAGCTTGTGAAAATGTGTACACGAGTCTATATGAAATTATTCCTTTTATAGAGGATGAAAAATCAGTAATCCACATGCTCACAACTCAGAAACGCATGTTTCTCGAATCCGTCATGCATGTATCATGTACGGAACCCGGAATGCCATGTTGATGGAATTCATGTTAATTACATATCTGTTTGGTGGAAATCGCCCCAGAAGTATTTTTCTGTGAAAAATAAACGAGTTCGAAACTGGTGTTAGGAAAAGATTGTGAAAATGGGTACAGGTGTCTAGATGAATATATTGTTTTTATAGAGGATGAAAGATCATTATTCCACATGCTCTCAACTCAAGAATGCATGTTTGTCGAATCCGTCATGCATGTAGTATGTAATGAACACTGAATATCATTTAGATGGAATCTATTCAAATTACATATCTCTAGGGTAGAATTCGCTTCAAGAGGTTTTTTCTGGGATCAAATTATGATTCGAAAACCTGGTGATAGGAAGAATCTACGAAGACAAAGTGTATATATCAAAGTGCATAGATATCTTGTAATGGTTTAAACATCAGTCATGAGCATATTCACAACTGACAAATGCATGTGTGAAGAATCGGTATTGCATGAAACATGTTCGGAATACAGAAGGCCATGGTTATGTAAAAAATGTAAATTACATGTGTATATTTGAGAATTCGCTCAGAGGGTGTTTTCTGGTGCCAAATGTCCGATTATACAACCTGGTGTTAGAAAAATCCTATGAAGTCAGAGTAAATATTTTTAAGTGTATATATGCCTTCTTTGGTGGATGAAAGTTCACTAATCCACATGCTCACAACTCAGAAACTCTAGTTTGTCGAATCCTTCATGCATGCATCATGTACAGAACCCGGAAAGACATGTAGATGGAATTCATGTATATTACTTATCTATTAGGTTGAAAACTCTCCAAAAGTATTTTTCTGTGAAAAATGCATGAATAAGAAACTGGTGTTAGGGAAACATAGTGAAAATTTGTACACGTGTCTAGATGAAAATATTCCTATTGTAGAGGATGAAAGGTCAGTAATCCACATGCTGAGCTCTCAGAAACACATGTTTTCTGAATGCGTCATGCATGTATCATGTACGGAACCTGGAATGCCCTGTTGATGGAATTCATTTAAATTACATATATGTTAGGTGGAAATCGCTCCAGAGGTATTCTTCTGTGAAAAATGCTCGAATTCAAAAGTGGTGTTAGGGAAAGCTTGTGAAAATCTGTACACATGTCTAGATGAAAATATTCCTTTTATAGAGGATGAAAGATCAGTAATCCACATACTCTCAACTCAGGAATGCATGTTTCTCGAATCCGTCATGCATATAGCATGTCCGGAACACGGAATATCATGTAGATGGAATCTATTCAATTTACAAATCTCTAGGGTAGAATTCGCATCAAGAGAGTTTTTCTGGGATGAAAGTGTGATTCTTGAAACTTGTGATAGGAAGAAGCTCCGAAGTCCAAGTTAATATTTCAAAGTGCATACGTAAATTGTTTGGTGTTTGAAACATCATTCATGCGCATGTTCACATCCCAGAAATGCATGTTTGCGAATCCGTGAGAATGAAACATGTTCTGTATACGGAATTCCATGATAAGGTAAACAATGTAAATTACATGTGTATTGGTGAGAATCGCTCAAAGAGTGTTTTCTGGGGCCAAATCTCCGATTTTAGAACCTGGAGATAAAAATAAGCTATGAAGTCAGTGTAAATAATTCTAAGTGTGTATATGCCTTGTTTGGTGATTGAAAGGTCAGTAATCCAAATGCTCACAATTCAGAAACTCATGTTTCACGAATCCGTAATGCATGTATCATGTACGGAACCCGGGATGCCATGTTGATGGAATTCATATAAATTATATATCTATTAGGTGGAAAAAGCTCCAGAAGTTTTCTTCTGTGAAAAATGCACGAATTAGAAACTGGTGTTAGGGAAAGCTAGTGAAAATGTGTACACGAGTCTATATGAATATATTCCTTTTATACAGGATGAAAAATCAGTAATCCAGATGCTCTCAACTCAGGAATGCATGTTTGTCGAATCCGTCATACATGTAGCATGTACGGAACACCGAATATCATGTTGATAGAATCTATTCAAATTACATATCTCTAGGGTAGAATTATCTCCAAGAGTTTTTTCAGGGATCAAAGTGTGATTCTTGAAACTGGTGATTGGAAGAAGCTAAGAAATCCAAGTAAATATTTCAAAGTGCATAGGTAACTTGTTTGGTGTTTGAAATATCTGTCATGCGCATGTTCACATCCCACAAATTCATGTTTCAGGAATCCGTGACGCATGAAACATGCTCGGAATACGGAATGCCATGTTTATGTCAACAATGTAAATTACATTTGTATTGGTGAGAATTCGCTCAAAGAGTGTTTACTGGAGCCAATTTTCCGATTTAAAACGTGGTGAGAGAAAAAACCTATGAAGTCAGAGTAAGTATTTCTAAGTGTATATATGCATTGTTTGGCCTATGAAAGGTCAGTAATCCACATGCTGAGATCTCAGAAACACATGATTGCCGAATCCGTCATGCATGTATCATGTACGGAACCCGGAATGCCATGTTGATGGAATTCATGTAAATTACATATCTTTTTGGTGGAAATCGCTCCAGAAGTATTTTTCTGAGAAAAATGCACGAGTCCGAAACTCGTGTTAGGAAAAGATTGTGAAAATGGGTACACGTGTCAAGATGAAAATTTTGTTTTCATAGAGGATGAAAGATCAGTAATCCACATGCTCTCAACTCAGCAATGCATGTTTGTCGAATCCGTCATGCATGTAGCATGTACGGACACTGAATATTATTTACATGGAATCTATTCAAATTACATATATCTAGGGTAGACTTTGCTCCAAGAGGGTTTTTCTGGGATCAAAGTGTGATTCTTGTAACTGGTGAAAGGAAGAAGCAACGAAGTCTAAGTAAATATTTCAAAGTGCATAGGTAACATATTTGGTGGTTGATACATCTGTCATGCGCATGTACACAGCTCAGAATTGCATGTTTGAGGAATCCGTGATGCATGAAACATGTTCGGAATACGGAATGCCATGGTTACGTAAACAATGTAAATTACATGTGTATTGGTGAGAATTCGCTCAAAGAGTGTTTTCTAGTGCCAAATGTCCGATTTTAGAACCTTGTGATACAAAAAACCTATGAAGTCAGAGTAAATATTTCAAAGTGTATTTATGCCTTGTTTGGTGGACGAAAGTTCACTAATCCACATGTTCACAACTCAGAAACTCATGTTTCTCGAATCCATCATGCATGTATCATGTACGGACCCGGAATGCCATGTTGATGGAATTCATGTAAATTATATATCTTTTAGGTTGAATACACTCCAGAAGTATTCTTCTGTGAAAAATGCACGAATTCAAAACTTGTGTTAGAGAAAGCTTGTAAAAATGTGTACACGAGTCTATATGAACTTATTCTTTTATAGAGGGTGAAAAATCAGTAATCCACATGCTCTCAACTCAGGAATGCATGTTTGTCAAATCCGTCATGCATGTAACATGTACGGAACACGGAATATCATGTTGAAGGGATCTATTCATATTAAATATCTCTAGGGTAGTATTCGCTCCAAGAGGGTTTTTCTAGGATCAAAGTGTGATTCTTGAAACTGGTGATAGGAGAAACAACGAAGTCCAAGGAAATATTTCAAAGTGCATAAGTAACTTGTTTGGTGGTTGAAATATCTGTCATGTGCATGTTCACAGCTCAGAAATGCAATTTGAGGAATTCGTGATGCATGAATCATGTTCGGAATACGGAATGCCATGCTTATGTAAACAATATAAATTACATGTGTATTGGTGAGAATTCGCTCAAAGAGTGTTTTCTACTGCCAAATGTCCGATTTTAGAACCTGGTGATACAAAAAAATTATGAAGTCAGAGTTAATATTTCAAAGTGTAATATAAGCCTTCTTTGGTGGATGAAAGTTCACTAATCCACATGCTCACAACTCAGAAACGCATGTTTGCCGAATCCGTCATGCGTGTAGCATTTACGGAATCCAGAGTGCCCTGTTGATGGAATGCATTTAAATTACATATCTGTTAGGTGGAAATCGCTCCAGAAGTATTTTTCTGTGAAAAATGCATGAATTCTAAACTGGTGTTAGGGAAAGCTTGTGAAAATCTGTACACGTGTCTAGAAGAAAATTTTCCTTTTATAGAGGATGAAACATCAGTAATCCACATGCTCTCAACTCAGGAATGCATGTTTTTCGAATCCGTTATGCATGTAGCATGTATGGAACACGGAATATCATGTAGATAGAATTTTTCAAATTAAATATCTCTAGGGTAGAATTCGCACCAAGAGGGTTTTTCTGGGATCAAAGTGTGATTCTTGAACCTGGTGATAGGAAGAAGCTACGAAGACGAAATATATATATTTAAGTGCATTGGTAACTTGTAATGATTGAAACATCAGTCATGAGCATATTCACAACTCAGAAATGCATGTTTGAGGAATTGGTATTTCATGAAACATGTTCGGAATACGGAATGCCATGGTTATTTAAACAATGTAAATTACGTGTGTATTGGTGAGAATTCGCTCAAAGAGGCTTTTCTAGTGCCAAATGTCCGATTCTAGTACCTGGTGACAGAAAAAACCTATGAAGTCAGAGTAAATATTTCAAAGTGTATATATGCCTTGTTTGGTGGATGAAAGGTCAGTAATCCAAATGCTGAGATCTCAGAAACACATGTTTGCCGAATCCATCATGCATGAAGCATGTACGGAACCCTGAATGCCATGTTGATGGAATTCATGTAAATTACATATCTGTTTGGTGGAAAACGCTCCAGAAGAATTTTTCTGAGAAAAATGCACGAGTACAAAACTCGTGTTAGGAAAAGATTGTGAAAATTGGTACACGTGTCTAGATGAAAATATTGTTTTAATGGAGGATGAAAGATCAGTAATCCACATGCTCTCAACTCAGGAATTCATGTTTGTCGAATCCGTCATGCATGTAGCATGTACGGAGCACTGAATATCATTTAGATATAATCTATTCAAATTACATATCTCGAGGGTAGATTTCGCTCCAAGAGGGTTTTTCTGGGATCAAAGTGTGATTCTTGAAACTGGTGAAAGGAAGAAGCAACGAAGTCTAAGTAAATATTTCAAAGTGCATAGGTAAAATTTTTGGTGGTTGATACATCTGTCATGCGCATGTACACAGCTCAGAATTGCATGTTTGAGGAATCCGTGATGCATGAAACATGTTCGGAATACGGAATGCCATGGTTACGTAAACAATGTAAATTACATGTGTATTGGTGAGAATTCGCTCAAAGAGTGTTTTCTAGTGCCAAATGTCCGATTTTAGAACCTTGTGATACAAAAAACCTATGAAGTCAGAGTAAATATTTCAAAGTGTATTTATGCCTTGTTTGGTGGACGAAAGTTCACTAATCCACATGTTCACAACTCAGAAACTCATGTTTCTCGAATCCGTCATGCATGTATCATGTACGGACCCGGAATGCCATGTTGATGGAATTCATGTAAATTATATATCTTTTAGGTTGAATACACTCCAGAAGTATTCTTCTGTGAAAAATGCACGAATTCAAAACTTGTGTTAGAGAAAGCTTGTAAAAATGTGTACACGAGTCTATATGAAATTATTCTTTTATAGAGGGTGAAAAATCAGTAATCCACATGCTCTCAACTCAGGAATGCATGTTTGTCGAATCCGTCATGCATGTAACATGTACGGAACACGGAATATCATGTTGAAGGGATCTATTCATATTACATATCTCTAGGGTAGTATTCGCTCCAAGAGGGTTTTTCTGGGATCAAAGTGTGATTCTTGAAACTGGTGATAGGAGAAACAACGAAGTCCAAGGAAATATTTCAAAGTGCATAAGTAACTTGTTTGGTGGTTGAAATATCTGTCATGTGCATGTTCACAGCTCAGAAATGCAATTTGAGGAATTCGTGATGCATGAATCATGTTCGGAATACGGAATGCCATGCTTATGTAAACAATATAAATTACATGTGTATTGGTGAGAATTCGCTCAAAGAGTGTTTTCTACTGCCAAATGTCCGATTTTAGAACCTGGTGATACAAAAAAATTATGAAGTCAGAGTAAATATTTCAAAGTGTAATATAAGCCTTCTTTGGTGGATGAAAGTTCACTAATCCACATGCTCACAACTCAGAAACGCATGTTTGCCGAATCCGTCATGCGTGTAGCATTTACGGAATCCAGAGTGCCCTGTTGATGGAATGCATTTAAATTACATATCTGTTAGGTGGAAATCGCTCCAGAAGTATTTTTCTGTGAAAAATGCATGAATTCTAAACTGGTGTTAGGGAAAGCTTGTGAAAATCTGTACACGTGTCTAGAAGAAAATTTTCCTTTTATAGAGGATGAAACATCAGTAATCCACATGCTCTCAACTCAGGAATGCATGTTTTTCGAATCCGTTATGCATGTAGCATGTACGGAACACGGAATATCATGTAGATAGAATTTTTCAAATTAAATATCTCTAGGGTAGAATTCGCACCAAGAGGGTTTTTCTGGGATCAAAGTGTGATTCTTGAACCTGGTGATAGGAAGAAGCTACGAAGACGAAGTATATATATTTAAGTGCATTGGTAACTTGTAATGATTGAAACATCAGTCATGAGCATATTCACAACTCAGAAATGCATGTTTGAGGAATTGGTATTTCATGAAACATGTTCGGAATACGGAATGCCATGGTTATTTAAACAATGTAAATTACGTGTGTATTGGTGAGAATTCGCTCAAAGAGGCTTTTCTAGTGCCAAATGTCCGATTCTAGTACCTGGTGACAGAAAAAACCTATGAAGTCAGAGTAAATATTTCAAAGTGTATATATGCCTTGTTTGGTGGATGAAAGGTCAGTAATCCAAATGCTGAGATCTCAGAAACACATGTTTGCCGAATCCATCATGCATGAAGCATGTACGGAACCCGGAATGCCATGTTGATGGAATTCATGTAAATTACATATCTGTTTGGTGGAAAACGCTCCAGAAGAATTTTTCTGAGAAAAATGCACGAGTACAAAACTCGTGTTAGGAAAAGATTGTGAAAATTGGTACACGTGTCTAGATGAAAATATTGTTTTAATGGAGGATGAAAGATCAGTAATCCACATGCTCTCAACTCAGGAATTCATGTTTGTCGAATCCGTCATGCATGTAGCATGTACGGAGCACTGAATATCATTTAGATATAATCTATTCAAATTACATATCTCGAGGGTAGATTTCGCTCCAAGAGGGTTTTTCTGGGATCAAAGTGTGATTCTTGAAACTGGTGAAAGGAAGAAGCAACGAAGTCTAAGTAAATATTTCAAAGTGCATAAGTAACATTTTTGGTTGTTGATACATCTGTCTTACGCATGTACACAGCTCAGAATTGCATGTTTGAGGAATCCGTGATGCATGAAACATGTTCGGAATACGGAATGCCATGGTTATGTAAACAATGTAAATTACATGTGTATTGGTGAGAATTCGCTCAAAGAGTATTTTCTACTGCCAAATGTCCGATTTTAGAAACTTGTTATACAAAAAACCTATGAAGTCAGAGTAAATATTTCAAAGTGTATATATGCCTTGTTTGGTGGATGAAAGTTCACTAATCCACATGCTCACAACTCAGAAACGCATGTTTCTCGAATCCGTCATGCATGTATCATGTACGGACCCGGAATGCCATGTTGATGGAATTCATGTAAATTAAATATCTATTAGGCTGAATACACTCCAGAAGTATTCTTCTGTGAAAAATGCACGAATTCAAAACTTGTGTTAAGAAAGCTTGTAAAAATGTGTACACGAGTCTATATGAAATTATTCCTTTTATAGAGGGTGAAAAATCAGTAATCCACATGCTCTCAACTCAGGAATGCATGTTTGTCGAATCCGTCATGCATGTAACATGTACGGAACACGGAATATCATGTTGAAGGGATCTATTCATATTACATATCTCTAGGGTAGAATTCGCTCCAAGAGGGTTTTTCTGGGATCAAAGTGTGATTCTTGGAACTGGTGATAGGAGAAACAACGAAGTCCAAGGAAATATTTCAAAGTGCATAAGTAACTTGTTTGGTGGTTGAAACATCTGTCATGCGCATGTTCACAGCTCAGAAATGCATGTTTGAGGAATCCGTGATGCATGAAACATGTTCGGAATACGGAATGCCATGGTTATGTAAACAATGTAAATTACATGTGTATTGGTGAGAATTCGCTCAGAGAGTGTTTTCTACTGCTAAATGTCCGATTTTAGAACCTGGTGATACAAAAAAATTATGAAGTCAGAGTAAATATTTCAAAGTGTAATATAAGCCTTCTTTGGTGGATGAAAGTTCACTAATCCACATGCTCACAACTCAGAAACGCATGTTTGCCGAATCCGTCATGCGTGTAGCATTTACGGAATCCAGAGTGCCCTGTTGATGGAATGCATTTAAATTACATATCTGTTAGGTGGAAATCGCTCCAGAAGTATTTTTCTGTGAAAAATGCATGAATTCTAAACTGGTGTTAGGGAAAGCTTGTGAAAATCTGTACACGTGTCTAGAAGAAAATTTTCCTTTTATAGAGGATGAAACATCAGTAATCCACATGCTCTCAACTCAGGAATGCATGTTTTTCGAATCCGTTATGCATGTAGCATGTACGGAACACGGAATATCATGTAGATAGAATTTTTCAAATTAAATATCTCTAGGGTAGAATTCGCACCAAGAGGGTTTTTCTGGGATCAAAGTGTGATTCTTGAACCTGGTGATAGGAAGAAGCTACGAAGACGAAGTATATATATTTAAGTGCATTGGTAACTTGTAATGATTGAAACATCAGTCATGAGCATATTCACAACTCAGAAATGCATGTTTGAGGAATTGGTATTTCATGAAACATGTTCGGAATACGGAATGCCATGGTTATTTAAACAATGTAAATTACGTGTGTATTGGTGAGAATTCGCTCAAAGAGGCTTTTCTAGTGCCAAATGTCCGATTCTAGTACCTGGTGACAGAAAAAACCTATGAAGTCAGAGTAAATATTTCAAAGTGTATATATGCCTTGTTTGGTGGATGAAAGGTCAGTAATCCAAATGCTGAGATCTCAGAAACACATGTTTGCCGAATCCATCATGCATGAAGCATGTACGGAACCCGGAATGCCATGTTGATGGAATTCATGTAAATTACATATCTGTTTGGTGGAAAACGCTCCAGAAGAATTTTTCTGAGAAAAATGCACGAGTACAAAACTCGTGTTAGGAAAAGATTGTGAAAATTGGTACACGTGTCTAGATGAAAATATTGTTTTAATGGAGGATGAAAGATCAGTAATCCACATGCTCTCAACTCAGGAATTCATGTTTGTCGAATCCGTCATGCATGTAGCATGTACGGAGCACTGAATATCATTTAGATATAATCTATTCAAATTACATATCTCGAGGGTAGATTTCGCTCCAAGAGGGTTTTTCTGGGATCAAAGTGTGATTCTTGAAACTGGTGAAAGGAAGAAGCAACGAAGTCTAAGTAAATATTTCAAAGTGCATAAGTAACATTTTTGGTTGTTGATACATCTGTCTTACGCATGTACACAGCTCAGAATTGCATGTTTGAGGAATCCGTGATGCATGAAACATGTTCGGAATACGGAATGCCATGGTTATGTAAACAATGTAAATTACATGTGTATTGGTGAGAATTCGCTCAAAGAGTGTTTTCTACTGCCAAATGTCCGATTTTAGAAACTTGTTATACAAAAAACCTATGAAGTCAGAGTAAATATTTCAAAGTGTATATATGCCTTGTTTGGTGGATGAAAGTTCACTAATCCACATGCTCACAACTCAGAAACTCATGTTTCTCGAATCCGTCATGCATGTATCATGTACGGACCCGGAATGCCATGTTGATGGAATTCATGTAAATTAAATATCTATTAGGTTGAATACACTCCAGAAGTATTCTTCTGTGAAAAATGCACGAATTCAAAACTTGTGTTAAGAAAGCTTGTAAAAATGTGTACACGATTCTATATGAAATTATTCCTTTTATAGAGGGTGAAAAATCAGTAATCCACATGCTCTCAACTCAGGAATGCATGTTTGTCGAATCCGTCATGCATGTAACATGTACGGAACACGGAATATAATGTTGAAGGGATCTATTCATATTACATATCTCTAGGGTAGAATTCGCTCCAAGAGGGTTTTTCTGGGATCAAAGTGTGATTCTTGGAACTGGTGATAGGAGAAACAACGAAGTCCAAGGAAATATTTCAAAGTGCATAAGTAACTTGTTTGGTGGTTGAAATATCTGTCATGTGCATGTTCACAGCTCAGAAATGCAATTTGAGGAATTCGTGATGCATGAATCATGTTCGGAATATGGAATGCCATGGTTATGTAAACAATGTAAATTACATGTGTATTTGTGAGAATTCGCTCAAAGAGGCTTTTCTAGTGCCAAATGTCCGATTTAATACCTGGTGATAGAAAAAACCTATGAAGCCAGAGTAAATATTTCTAAGTGTATATATGCCTTGTTTGGTGGATGAAAGGTCAGGAATCCACATGCTGAGATCTCAGAAACACATGTATGCCGAAACCGCCATGCATGTAGCATTTACGGAACCTGGAATGCCCTGTTGATGGAATGCATTTAAATTACATATCTGTTAGGTGGAAATCGCTCCAGAGGTATTCTTCTGTGAAAAATGCTCGAATTCAAAACTGGTGTTAGGGAAAGCTTGTGAAAATCTGTACACATGTGTAGATGAAAATATTCCTTTTATAGAGGATGAAAGATCAGTAATCCACATGCTCTCAACTCAGGAATGCATGTTTGTCGAATCCGTCATGCATATAGCATGTCCGGAACACGGAATATCATGTAGATTGTATCTATTCAAATTACATATCTCTAGGGTAGAATTCGCTTCAAGAGGGTTTTTCTGGGATGAAATTGTGATTCTTGAAACTTGTGATAGGAAGAAGCTCCGAAGTCCAAGTAAATATTTCAAAGTGCATACGTAAATTGTTTGGTGTTTGAAACATCATTCATGCGCATGTTCACAGCCCAGAAATGCATGTTTGTGAATCCGTGAGAATGAAACATGTTCTGTATATGGAATGCCATGATTAGGTAAACAATGTAAATTACATGTGTATTGGTGAGAATCGCTCAAAGAGTGTTTTCTGGGGCCAAATGTCCGATTTTAGAACCTGGAGATAAAAAAAAGCTATGAAGTCAGTGTAAATAATTCTAAGTGTCTATATGCCTTGTTTGGTGATTGAAAGGTCAGTAATCCAAGTGCTCACAATTCAGAAACTCATGTTTCACGAATCCGTAATGCATGTATCATGTACGGAACCCGGGATGCCATGTTGATGGAATTCATGTAAATTATATATCTATTAGGTGGAAAAAGCTCCAGAAGTGTTCTTCTGTGAAAAATGCACGAATTAGAAACTGGTGTTAGGGAAAGCTTGTGAAAATGTGTACACGAGTCTATATGAATATATTCCTTTTATACTGGATGAAAAATCAGTAATCCAGATGCTCTCAACTCAGGAATGCATGTTTGTCGAATCCGTCATGCATGTAGCATGTACGGAACACCGAATATCATGTTGATAGAATCTATTCAAATTACATATCTCTAGGGTAGAATTAGCTCCAAGAGTTTTTTCAGGGATCAAAGTGTGATTCTTGAAACTGGTGATTGGAAGAAGCTAAGAAATCCAAGTAAATATTTCAAAGTGCATAGGTAACTTGTTTGGTGTTTGAAATATCTGTCATGCGCATGTACACATCCCACAAATTCATGTTTCAGGAATCCGTGATGCATGAAACATGCTCGGAATACGGAATGCCATGTTTATGTCAACAATGTAAATTACATTTGTGTTGGTGAGAATTCGCTCAAAGAGTGTTTACTGGAGCCAATTATCCGATTTAAAACGTGGTGAGAGAAAAAACCTATGAAGTCAGAGTAAGTATTTCTAAGTGTATATATGCATTGTTTGGCCTATGAAAGGTCAGTAATCCACATGTTGAGATCTCAGAAACACATGTTTGCCGAATCCGTCATGCATGTATCATGTACGGAACCCGGAATGCCATGTTGATGGAATTCATGTTAATTACATATCTGTTTGGTGGAAATCGCCCCAGAAGTATTTTTCTGTGAAAAATAAATGAGTTCGAAACTGGTGTTAGGAAAAGATTGTGAAAATGGGTACACGTGTCTAGATGAAAATATTGTTTTTATAGAGGATGAAAGATCGGTATTCCACATGCTCTCAACTCAAGAATGCATGTTTGTCGAATCCGTCATGCATGTAGTATGTAATGAACACTGAATATCATTTAGATGGAATCTATTCAAATTACATATCTCTAGGGTAGAATTCGCTTCAAGAGGTTTTTTCTGGGATCAAATTGTGATTCGAAAACCTGGTGATAGGAAGAAGCTACGAAGACAAAGTGTATATATCAAAGTGCATAGGTAACTTGTAATGGTTTAAACATCAGTCATGAGCATATTCACAACTGACAAATGCATGTTTGAAGAATCGGTATTGCATGAAACATGTTCGGAATACAGAAGGCCATGGTTATGTAAAAAATGTAAATTACATGTTTATATTTGAGAATTCGCTCAGAGGGTGTTTTCTGGTGCCAAATGTCCGATTATAAAACCTGGTGATAGAAAAATCCTATGAAGTCAGAGTAAATATTTCTAAGTGTATATATGCCTTCTTTGGTGGATGAAAGTTCACTAATCCACATGCTCACCACTCAGAAATTCTAGTTTGTCGAATCCTTCATGCATGCATCATGTACAGAACCCGGAAAGATATGTAGATGGAATTCATGTAAATTACTTATCTATTAGGTTGAAAACTCTCCAAAAGTATTTTTCTGTGAAAAATGCATGAATAAGAAACTGGTGTTAGGGAAACATAGTGAAAATCTGTACACGTGTCTAGATGAAAATATTCCTATTGTAGAGGATGAAAGAACAGTAATCCACATGCTCTCAACTCAGGAATGCATGTTTGTCGAATCCATCATGCATGTAGCATGTAGGGAACATGGAAGACCATGTTGAAGGAATCTATTCAAATTACATATCTCTAGGGTAGATTTGCTCCAAGAGGGTTTTTCAGGGATCAAAGTGTGATTCTTGAAACTGGTGATAGGAGAAGCAACGAAGTCCAAGGAACTATTTCAAAGTGCATAAGTAACTTGTTTGGTGGTTGAAACATCTGTCATGCGCATGTTCACAGCTCAGAAATGCATGTTTGAGGAATCCGTGATGCATGAAACATGTTCGGAATACGGAATGCCATGGTTATGTAAACAATGTAAATTACATGTGTATTGGTGAGAATTCGCTCAAAGAGTGTTTTCTACTGCCAAATGTCCGATTTTAGAACCTGGTGATACAAAAAACTTATGAAGTCAGAGTAAATATTTCAAAGTGTAATATATGCCTTCTTTGGTGGATGAAATTTCACTAATCCACATGCTCACAACTCAGAAACGCATGTTTCTCGAATCCGTCATGCATGTATCAAGTACGGAACCCGGAATGCCATGTTGATGGAATTCATGTAAATTATATATCTATTAGGTTGAATACACTCCAGAAGTATTCTTCTGTGAAAAATGAACGAATTCGAAACTTGTGTTAGGGAAAGCTTGTGAAAATGTGTACATGAGTCTATATGAAATTATTCCTTTTATAGAGGATGAAAAATCAGTAATCCACATGCTCTCAACTCAGGAATGCATGTTTGTGGAATCCGTCATGCATGTAACATGTACGGAACACGGAATATCATGTTGAAGGAATCTATTCTAATTACATATCTCTAGGGTAGAATTCGCTCCAAGAGGGTTTTTCTGGGATCAAAGTGTGATTCTTGAAACTTGTGATAGGAGAAGCAACGAAGTCCAAGGGACTATATCAAAGTGTATAAGTAACTTGTTTGGTTGTTGAAACATCTGTCATGCGCATATTCACAGCTCAGAAATTTATGTTTGAGGAAAGCGTGATGCATGAAACATGTTCGGAATACGGAATGCCATGGTTATGTAAACAATGTAAATTACATGTGTATTGGTGAGAATTCGCTCAAAGAGTGTTTTCTACTGCCAAATATCCGATTTTAGAACCTGGTGATACAAAAAAGTTATGAAGTCAGAGTTAATATTTCAAAGTGTAATATATGCCTACTTTGATGGATGAAAGTTCACTAATCCACATGCTCACAACTCAGAAACGCATGTTTCTCGAATCCGTCATGCATGTATCATGTACGGAACCCGGAATGCCATGTTGATGGAATTCATGTAAATTATATATCTATTAGGTTGAATATACTCCAGAAGAATTCTTCTGTGAAAAATGAACGAATTCGAAACTTGTGTTAGGGAAAGCTTGTGAAAATGTGTACACGAGTCTATATGAAATTATTCCTTTTATAGAGGATGAAAAATCAGTAATCCACATGCTCACAACTCAGGAATGCATGTTTGTCGAATCCGTCATGCATGTAACATGTACGGAACACGGAATATCATGTTGAAGGAATCTATTCAAATTACATATCTCTAGGGTAGAATTCGCTCCAAGAGGGTTTTTCTGGGATCAAAGTGTGATTCTTGAAACTGGTGATAGGAGAAGCAACGAAGTCCAAGGAACTATTTCAAAGTGCGTAAGTAACTTGTTTGGTGGTTGAAACAACTGTCATGCACATGTTCACAGCTCAGAAATGCATGTTTGAGGAATCCGTGATGCATGAAACATGTTCGGAATACGGAATGCCATGGTTATGTAAACAATGTAAATTACATGTGTATTGGTGAGAATTCGCTCAAAGAGTGTTTTCTACTGCCAAATGTCCGATTTTAGAACCTGGTGATACAAAAAACTTATGAAGTCAGAGTAAATATTTCAAAGTGTAATATATGCCTTCTTTGGTGGATGAAAGTTCACTAATCCACATGCTCACAACTCAGAAACGCATGTTTCTCGAATCCGTCATGCATGTATCATGTACGGACCCGGAATGCCATGTTGATGGAATTCATGTAAATTAAATATCTATTAGGTTGAATAAACTCCAGAAGTATTCTTCTGTGAAAAATGCACGAATTCAAAACTTGTGTTAAGAAAGCTTGTAAAAATGTGTACACGAGTCTATATGAAATTATTCCTTTTATAGAGGGTGAAAAATCAGTAATCCACATGCTCTCAACTCAGGAATGCATGTTTGTCGAATCCGTCATGCATGTAACATGTACGGAACACGGAATATAATGTTGAAGGGATCTATTCATATTACATATCTCTAGGGTAGAATTCGCTCCAAGAGGGTTTTTCTGGGATCAAAGTGTGATTCTTGGAACTGGTGATAGGAGAAACAACGAAGTCCAAGGAAATATTTCAAAGTGCATAAGTAACTTGTTTGGTGGTTGAAATATCTGTCATGTGCATGTTCACAGCTCAGAAATGCAATTTGAGGAATTCGTGATGCATGAATCATGTTCGGAATATGGAATGCCATGGTTATGTAAACAATGTAAATTACATGTGTATTTGTGAGAATTCGCTCAAAGAGGCTTTTCTAGTGCCAAATGTCCGATTTAATACCTGGTGATAGAAAAAACCTATGAAGCCAGAGTAAATATTTCTAAGTGTATATATGCCTTGTTTGGTGGATGAAAGGTCAGGAATCCACATGCTGAGATCTCAGAAACACATGTATGCCGAAACCGCCATGCATGTAGCATTTACGGAACCTTGAATGCCCTGTTGATGGAATGCATTTAAATTACATATCTGTTAGGTGGAAATCGCTCCAGAGGTATTCTTCTGTGAAAAATGCTCGAATTCAAAACTGGTGTTAGGGAAAGCTTGTGAAAATCTGTACACATGTCTAGATGAAAATATTCCTTTTATAGAGGATGAAAGATCAGTAATCCACATGCTCTCAACTCAGGAATGCATGTTTGTCGAATCCGTCATGCATATAGCATGTCCGGAACACGGAATATCATGTAGATTGTATCTATTCAAATTACATATCTCTAGGGTAGAATTCGCTTCAAGAGGGTTTTTCTGGGATGAAATTGTGATTCTTGAAACTTGTGATAGGAAGAAGCTCCGAAGTCCAAGTAAATATTTCAAAGTGCATACGTAAATTGTTTGGTGTTTGAAACATCATTCATGCGCATGTTCACAGCCCAGAAATGCATGTTTGTGAATCCGTGAGAATGAAACATGTTCTGTATATGGAATGCCATGATTAGGTAAACAATGTAAATTACATGTGTATTGGTGAGAATCGCTCAAAGAGTGTTTTCTGGGGCCAAATGTCCGATTTTAGAACCTGGAGATAAAAAAAAGCTATGAAGTCAGTGTAAATAATTCTAAGTGTCTATATGCCTTGTTTGGTGATTGAAAGGTCAGTAATCCAAGTGCTCACAATTCAGAAACTCATGTTTCACGAATCCGTAATGCATGTATCATGTACGGAACCCGGGATGCCATGTTGATGGAATTCATGTAAATTATATATCTATTAGGTGGAAAAAGCTCCAGAAGTGTTCTTCTGTGAAAAATGCACGAATTAGAAACTGGTGTTAGGGAAAGCTTGTGAAAATGTGTACACGAGTCTATATGAATATATTCCTTTTATACTGGATGAAAAATCAGTAATCCAGATGCTCTCAACTCAGGAATGCATGTTTGTCGAATCCGTCATGCATGTAGCATGTACGGAACACCGAATATCATGTTGATAGAATCTATTCAAATTACATATCTCTAGGGTAGAATTAGCTCCAAGAGTTTTTTCAGGGATCAAAGTGTGATTCTTGAAACTGGTGATTGGAAGAAGCTAAGAAATCCAAGTAAATATTTCAAAGTGCATAGGTAACTTGTTTGGTGTTTGAAATATCTGTCATGCGCATGTACACATCCCACAAATTCATGTTTCAGGAATCCGTGATGCATGAAACATGCTCGGAATACGGAATGCCATGTTTATGTCAACAATGTAAATTACATTTGTGTTGGTGAGAATTCGCTCAAAGAGTGTTTACTGGAGCCAATTATCCGATTTAAAACGTGGTGAGAGAAAAAACCTATGAAGTCAGAGTAAGTATTTCTAAGTGTATATATGCATTGTTTGGCCTATGAAAGGTCAGTAATCCACATGTTGAGATCTCAGAAACACATGTTTGCCGAATCCGTCATGCATGTATCATGTACGGAACCCGGAATGCCATGTTGATGGAATTCATGTTAATTACATATCTGTTTGGTGGAAATCGCCCCAGAAGTATTTTTCTGTGAAAAATAAATGAGTTCGAAACTGGTGTTAGGAAAAGATTGTGAAAATGGGTACACGTGTCTAGATGAAAATATTGTTTTTATAGAGGATGAAAGATCGGTATTCCACATGCTCTCAACTCAAGAATGCATGTTTGTCGAATCCGTCATGCATGTAGTATGTAATGAACACTGAATATCATTTAGATGGAATCTATTCAAATTACATATCTCTAGGGTAGAATTCGCTTCAAGAGGTTTTTTCTGGGATCAAATTGTGATTCGAAAACCTGGTGATAGGAAGAAGCTACGAAGACAAAGTGTATATATCAAAGTGCATAGGTAACTTGTAATGGTTTAAACATCAGTCATGAGCATATTCACAACTGACAAATGCATGTTTGAAGAATCGGTATTGCATGAAACATGTTCGGAATACAGAAGGCCATGGTTATGTAAAAAATGTAAATTACATGTTTATATTTGAGAATTCGCTCAGAGGGTGTTTTCTGGTGCCAAATGTCCGATTATAAAACCTGGTGATAGAAAAATCCTATGAAGTCAGAGTAAATATTTCTAAGTGTATATATGCCTTCTTTGGTGGATGAAAGTTCACTAATCCACATGCTCACCACTCAGAAACTCTAGTTTGTCGAATCCTTCATGCATGCATCATGTACAGAACCCGGAAAGATATGTAGATGGAATTCATGTAAATTACTTATCTATTAGGTTGAAAACTCTCCAAAAGTATTTTTCTGTGAAAAATGCATGAATAAGAAACTGGTGTTAGGGAAACATAGTGAAAATCTGTACACGTGTCTAGATGAAAATATTCCTATTGTAGAGGATGAAAGAACAGTAATCCACATGCTCTCAACTCAGGAATGCATGTTTGTCGAATCCATCATGCATGTAGCATGTAGGGAACATGGAAGACCATGTTGAAGGAATCTATTCAAATTACATATCTCTAGGGTAGATTTTGCTCCAAGAGGGTTTTTCAGGGATCAAAGTGTGATTCTTGAAACTGGTGATAGGAGAAGCAACGAAGTCCAAGGAACTATTTCAAAGTGCATAAGTAACTTGTTTGGTGGTTGAAACATCTGTCATGCGCATGTTCACAGCTCAGAAATGCATGTTTGAGGAATCCGTGATGCATGAAACATGTTCGGAATACGGAATGCCATGGTTATGTAAACAATGTAAATTACATGTGTATTGGTGAGAATTCGCTCAAAGAGTGTTTTCTACTGCCAAATGTCCGATTTTAGAACCTGGTGATACAAAAAACTTATGAAGTCAGAGTAAATATTTCAAAGTGTAATATATGCCTTCTTTGGTGGATGAAAGTTCACTAATCCACATGCTCACAACTCAGAAACGCATGTTTCTCGAATCCGTCATGCATGTATCAAGTACGGAACCCGGAATGCCATGTTGATGGAATTCATGTAAATTATATATCTATTAGGTTGAATACACTCCAGAAGTATTCTTCTGTGAAAAATGAACGAATTCGAAACTTGTGTTAGGGAAAGCTTGTGAAAATGTGTACACGAGTCTATATGAAATTATTCCTTTTATAGAGGATGAAAAATCAGTAATCCACATGCTCTCAACTCAGGAATGCATGTTTGTGGAATCCGTCATGCATGTAACATGTACGGAACACGGAATATCATGTTGAAGGAATCTATTCTAATTACATATCTCTAGGGTAGAATTCGCTCCAAGAGGGTTTTTCTGGGATCAAAGTGTGATTCTTGAAACTTGTGATAGGAGAAGCAACGAAGTCCAAGGGACTATATCAAAGTGTATAAGTAACTTGTTTGGTTGTTGAAACATCTGTCATGCGCATATTCACAGCTCAGAAATGTATGTTTGAGGAAAGCGTGATGCATGAAACATGTTCGGAATACGGAATGCCATGGTTATGTAAACAATGTAAATTACATGTGTATTGGTGAGAATTCGCTCAAAGAGTGTTTTCTACTGCCAAATATCCGATTTTAGAACCTGGTGATACAAAAAGTTATGAAGTCAGAGTTAATATTTCAAAGTGTAATATATGCCTTCTTTGATGGATGAAAGTTCACTAATCCACATGTTCACAACTCAGAAACGCATGTTTCTCGAATCCGTCATGCATGTATCATGTACGGAACCCGGAATGCCATGTTGATGGAATTCATGTAAATTATATATCTATTAGGTTGAATATACTCCAGAAGAATTCTTCTGTGAAAAATGAACGAATTCGAAACTTGTGTTAGGGAAAGCTTGTGAAAATGTGTACACGAGTCTATATGAAATTATTCCTTTTATAGAGGATGAAAAATCAGTAATCCACATGCTCACAACTCAGGAATGCATGTTTGTCGAATCCGTCATGCATGTAACATGTACGGAACACGGAATATCATGTTGAAGGAATCTATTCAAATTACATATCTCTAGGGTAGAATTCGCTCCAAGAGGGTTTTTCTGGGATCAAAGTGTGATTCTTGAAACTGGTGATAGGAGAAGCAACGAAGTCCAAGGAACTATTTCAAAGTGCGTAAGTAACTTGTTTGGTGGTTGAAACAACTGTCATGCACATGTTCACAGCTCAGAAATGCATGTTTGAGGAATCCGTGATGCATGAAACATGTTCGGAATACGGAATGCCATGGTTATGTAAACAATGTAAATTACATGTGTATTGGTGAGAATTCGCTCAAAGAGTGTTTTCTACTGCCAAATGTCCGATTTTAGAACCTGGTGATACAAAAAACTTATGAAGTCAGAGTAAATATTTCAAAGTGTAATATATGCCTTCTTTGGTGGATGAAAGTTCACTAATCCACATGCTCACAACTCAGAAACGCATGTTTCTCGAATCCGTCATGCATGTATCATGTACGGAACCCGGAATGCCATGTTGATGGAATTCATGTAAATTATATATCTATTAGGTTGAATATACTCCAGAAGAATTCTTCTGTGAAAAATGAACGAATTCGAAACTTGTGTTAGGGAAAGCTTGTGAAAATGTGTACACGAGTCTATATGAAATTATTCCTTTTATAGAGGATGAAAAATCAGTAATCCACATGTTCACAACTCAGGAATGCATGTTTGTCGAATCCGTCATGCATGTAACATGTACGGAACACGGAATATCATGTTGAAGGAATCTATTCAAATTACATATCTCTAGGGTAGAATTCGCTCCAAGAGGGTTTTTCTGGGATCAAAGTGTGATTCTTGAAACTGGTGATAGGAGAAGCAACGAAGTCCAAGGAACTATTTCAAAGTGCATAAGTAACTATTTTGGTGGTTGAAATATCTTTCATGCGCATGTTCACAGCTCAGAAATGCATGTTTGAGGAATCCGTGATGCATGAAACATGTTCGGAATACGGAATGCCATGGTTATTTAAACAATGTAAATTACATGTGTATTGGTGAGAATTCGCTCAAAGAGTGTTTTCTACTGCCAAATGTCCGATTTTAGAACCTGGTGATACAAAAAACTTATGAAGTCAGAGTAAATATTTCAAAGTGTAATATATGCCTTCTTTGGTGGATGAAAGTTCACTAATCCACATGCTCACAACTCAGAAACGTATGTTTCTCGAATCCGTCATGCATGTATCATGTACGGAACCCGGAATGCCATGTTGATGGAATTCATGTAAATTATATATCTATTAGGTTGAATACACTCCAGAAGTATTCTTCTGTGAAAAATGAACGAATTCGAAACTTGTGTTAGGGAAAGCTTGTGAAAATGTGTACACGAGTCTATATGAAATTATTCCTTTTATAGAGGATGAAAAATCAGTAATCCACATGCTCACAACTCAGGAATGCATGTTTGTCGAATCCGTCATGCATGTAACATGTACGTAACACGGAATATCATGTTGAAGGAATCTATTCAAATTACATATCTCTAGGGTAGAATTCGCTCCAAGAGGGTTTTTCTGGGATCAAAGTGTGATTCTTGAAACTGGTGATAGGAGAAGCAACGAAGTCCAAGGAACTATTTCAAAGTGCGTAGGTAACTTGTTTGATGGTTGAAATAACTGTCATGCACATGTTCACAGCTCAGAAATGCATGTTTGAGGAATCCGTGATGCATGAAACATGTTCGGAATACGGAATGCCATGGTTATGTAAACAATGTAAATTACATGTGTATTGGTGAGAATTCGCTCAAAGAGTGTTTTCTACTGCCAAATGTCCGATTTTAGGACCTGGTGATACAAAAAACTTATGAAGTCAGAGTAAATATTTCAAAGTGTAATATATGCCTTCTTTGGTGGATGAAAGTTCACTAATCCACATGCTCACAACTCAGAAATGCATGTTTCTCGAATCCGTCATGCATGTATCATGTACGGAACCCGGAATGCCATGTTGATGGAATTCATGTAAATTATATATCTATTAGGTTGAATACACTCCAGAAGTATTCTTCTGTGAAAAATGAACGAATTCGAAACTTGTGTTAGGGAAAGCTTGTGAAAATGTGTACACGAGTCTATATGAAATTATTCCTTTTATAGAGGATGAAAAATCAGTAATCCACATGCTCACAACTCAGGAATGCATGTTTGTGGAATCCGTCATGCATGTAACATGTACGGAACACGGAATATCATGTTGAAGGAATCTATTCAAATTACATATCTCTAGGGTAGAATTCGCTCCAAGAGGGTTTTTCTGGGATCAAAGTGTGATTCTTGAAACTGGTGATAGGAGAAGCAACGAAGTCCAAGGAACTATTTCAAAGTGCATAAGTAACTTGTTTGGTGGTTGAAACATCTGTCATGCGCATGTTCACAGCTCAGAAATGCATGTTTGAGGAATCCGTGATGCATGAAACATGTTCGGAATACGGAATGCCATGGTTATGTAAACAATGTAAATTACATGTGTATTGGTGAGAATTCACTCAAAGAGTGTTTTCTACTGCCAAATGTCCGATTTTAGAACCTGGTGATACAAAAAACTTATGAAGTCAGAGTAAATATTTCAAAGTGTAATATATGCCTTCTTTGGTGGATGAAAGTTCACTAATCCACATGCTCACAACTCAAAAACGCATGTTTCTCGAATCCGTCATGCATGTATCATGTACGGAACCCGGAATGCCATGTTGATGGAATTCATGTAAATTATATATCTGTTGGGTAGAATACACTCCAGAAGTATTCTTCTGTGAAAAATGAACGAATACGAAACTTGTGTTAGGGAAAGCTTGTGAAAATGTGTACACGAGTCTATATGAAATTATTCCTTTTATAGAGGATGAAAAATCAGTAATCCACATGCTCACAACTCAGGAATGCATGTTTGTGGAATCCGTCATGCATGTAACATGTACGGAACACGGAATATCATGTTGAAGGGATCTATACAAATTACATATCTCTAGGGTAGAATTCGTACCAAGAGGGTTTTTCTGGGATCAAAGTGTGATTCTTGAAACTGGTGATAGGAGAAGCAACGAAGTCCATGGAACTATTTCAAAGTGCGTAATAACTTGTTTGGTGGTTGAAACAACTGTCATGCGCATGTTCACAGCTCAGAAATGCATGTTTGAGGAATCCGTGATGTATGAAACATGTTCGGAATACGGAATGCCATGGTTATGTAAACAATGTAAATTACATGTGTATTGGTGAGAATTCGCTCCAAGAGTGTTTTCTACTGCCAAATGTCCGATTTTAGAACCTGGTGATACAAAAAACTTATGAAGTCAGAGTAAATATTTCAAAGTGTAATATATGCCTTCTTTGGTGGATGGAAGTTCACTAATCCACATGCTCACAACTCAGAAACGCATGTTTCTCGAATCCGTCATGCATGTATCATGTACGGAACCCGGAATGCCATGTTGATGGAATTCATGTAAATTATATATCTATTAGGTTGAATACACTCCAGAAGTATTCTTCTGTGAAAAATGAACGAATTCGAAACTTGTGTTAGGGAAAGCTTGTGAAAATGTGTACACGAGTCTATATGAAATTATTCCTTTTATAGAGGATGAAAAATCAGTAATCCACATGCTCACAACTCAGGAATGCATGTTTGTGGAATCCGTCATGCATGTAAGATGTACGGAACACGGAATATCATGTTGAAGGAATCTATTCAAATTACATATCTCTAGGGTAGAATTCGCTCCAAGAGGGTTTTTCTGGGATCAAAGTGTGATTCTTGAAACTGGTGATAGGAGAAGCAACGAAGTCCAAGGAACTATTTCAAAGTGCATAAGTAACTTGTTTGGTGGTTGAAACATCTGTCATGCGCATGTTCACAGCTCAGAAATGCATGTTTGAGGAATCCGTGATGCATGAAACATGTTCAGAATACGGAATGCCATGGTTATGTAAACAATGTAAATTACATGTGTATTGGTGAGAATTCGCTCAAAGAGTGTTTTCTACTGCCAAATGTCCGATTTTAGAACCTGGTGATACAAAAAACTTATGAAGTCAGAGTAAATATTTCAAAGGGTAATATATGCCTTCTTTGGTGGATGAAAGTTCACTAATCCACATGCTCACAACTCAGAAACGCATGTTTCTCGAATCCGTCATGCATGTATCATGTACGGAATCCGGAATGCCATGTTGATGGAATTCATGTAAATTATATAACTATTAGGTTGAATACACTCCTGAAGTATTCTTCTGTGAAAAATGAACGAATTCGAAACTTGTGTTAGGGATAGCTTGTGAAAATGTGTACACGAGTCTATATGAAATTATTCCTTTTATAGAGGATGAAAAATCAGTAATCCACATGCTCACAACTCAGGAATGCATGTTTGTCGAATCCATCATGCATGTAACATGTACGGAACACGGGATATCATGTTGAAGGAATCTATTCAAATTACATATCTCTAGGGTAGAATTCGCTCCAAGAAGGTTTTTCTGGGATCAAAGTGTGATTCTTGAAACTGGTGATAGGAGAAGCAACCAAGTCCAAGGAACTATTTTAAAGTGCATAAGTAACTTGTTTTGTGGTTGAAACACCTGTCATGCGCATGTTCACAGCTCAGAAATGCATGTTTGAGGAATCCGTGATGCATGAAACATGTTCAGAATACGGAATGCCATGGTTATGTAAACAATGTAAATTACATGTGTATTGGTGAGAATTCGCTCAAAGAGTGTTTTCTACTGCCAAATGTCTGATTTTAGACCCTGGTTATACAAAAAACTTATGAAGTCAGAGTAAATATTTCAAAGTGTAATATATGCCTTCTTTGGTGGATGAAAGTTCACTAATCCACATGCTCACAACTCAGAAACGCATGTTTCTCGAATCCGTCATGCATGTATCATGTACGGAACCCGGAATACCATGTTGATGGAATTCATGTAAATTATATATCTGTTGGGTAGAATACACTCCAGAAGTATTCTTCTGTGAAAAATGAACGAATTCGAAACTTGTGTTAGGGAAAGCTTGTGAAAATGTGTACACGAGTCTATTTGAAATTATTCCTTTTATAGAGGATGAAAAATCAGTAATCCACATGCTCACAACTCAGGAATGCATGTTTGTGGAATCCGTCATGCATGTAACATGTACGGAACACGGAATATCATGTTGAAGGAATCTATTCAAATTACATATCTCTAGGGTAGAATTCGCTCCAAGAGGGTTTTTCTGGGATCAAAGTGTGATTCTTGAAACTGGTGATAGGAGAAGCAACGAAGTCCAAGGAACTATTTCAAAGTGCGTAAGTAACTTGTTTGGTGGTTTAAACAACTGTCATGCGCATGTTCACAGCTCAGAAATGCATGTTTGAGGAATCCGTGATGCATGAAACATGTTCGGAATATGGAATGCCATGGTTATGTAAACAATGTAAATTACATGTGTATTGGTGAGAATTCGCTCAAAGAGTGTTTTCTACTGCCAAATGTCCGATTTTAGAACCTGGTGATACAAAAAACTTATGAAGTCAGAGTAAATATTTCAAAGTGTAATATATGCCTTCTTTGGTGGATGGAAGTTCACTAATCCACATGCTCACAACTCAGAAACGCATGTTTCTCGAATCCGTCATGCATGTATCATGTACGGAACCCGGAATGCCATGTTGATGGAATTCATGTAAATTATATATCTATTAGGTTGAATACACTCCAGAAGTATTCTTCTGTGAAAAATCAACGAATTCGAAACTTGTGTTAGGGAAAGCTTGTGAAAATGTGTACACGAGTCTATATGAAATTATTCCTTTTATAGAGGATGAAAAATCAGTAATCCACATGCTCACAACTCAGGAATGCATCTTTGTGGAATCCGTCATGCATGTAACATGTACGGAACACGGAATATCATGTTGAGGGAATCTGTTCAAATTACATATCTCTAGGGTAGAATTCGCTCCAAGAGGGTTTTTCTGGGATCAAAGTGTGATTCTTGAAACTGGTGATAGGAGAAGCAACGAAGTCCAAGGAACTATTTCAAAGTGCATAAGTAACTTGTTTGGTGGTTGAAACATCTGTCATGCGCATGTTCACAGCTCAGAAATGCATGTTTGAGGAATCCGTGATGCATGAAACATGTTCGGAATACGGAATGCCATGGTTATGTAAACAATGTAAATTACATGTGTATTGGTGAGAATTCGCTCAAAGAGTGTTTTCTACTGCCAAATGTCCGATTTTAGAACCTGGTGATACAAAAAACTTATGAAGTCAGAGTAAATATTTCAAAGTGTAATATATGCCTTCTTTGGTGGATGAAAGTTCACTAATCCACATGCTCACAACTCAGAAACGCATGTTTCTCGAATCCGTCATGCATGTATCATGTACGGAACCCGGAACGCCATGTTGATGGAATTCATGTAAATTATATATCTATTAGGTTGAATACACTCCAGAAGTATTCTTCTGTGAAAAATGAACGAATTCGAAACTTGTGTTAGGGAAAGCTTGTGAAAATGTGTACACGAGTCTATATGAAATTATTCCTTTTATAGAGGATGAAAAATCAGTAATCCACATGCTCACAACTCAGGAATGCATGTTTGTCGAATCCGTCATGCATGTAACATGTACGGAACACGGAATATCATGTTGAAGGAATCTATTCAAATTACATATCTCTAGGGTAGAATTCGCTCCAAGAGGGTTTTTCTGGGATCAAAGTGTGATTCTTGAAACTGGTGATAGGAGAAGCAACGAAGTCCAAGGAACTATTTTAAAGTGCATAAGTAACTTGTTTTGTGGTTGAAACACCTGTCATGCGCATGTTCACAGCTCAGAAATGCATGTTTGAGGAATCCGTGATGCATGAAACATGTTTGGAATACGGAATGCCATGGTTATGTAAACAATGTAAATTACATGTGTATTGGTGAGAATTCGCTCAAAGAGTGTTTTCTACTGCCAAATGTCTGATTTTAAACCCTGGTTATACAAAAAACTTATGAAGTCAGAGTAAATATTTCAAAGTGTAATATATGCCTTCTTTGGTGGATGAAAGTTCACTAATCCACATGCTCACAACTCAGAAACGCATGTTTCTCGAATCCGTCATGCATCTATCATGTACGGAACCCGGAATACCATGTTGATGGAATTCATGTAAATTATATATCTGTTGGGTAGAATATACTCCAGAAGTATTCTTCTGTGAAAAATGAACGAATTCGAAACTTGTGTTAGGGAAAGCTTGTGAAAATGTGTACACGAGTCTATATGAAATTATTCCTTTTATAGAGGATGAAAAATCAGTAATCCACATGCTCACAACTCAGGAATGCATGTTTGTGGAATCCGTCATGCATGTAACATGTACGGAACACGGAATATCATGTTGAAGGAATCTATTCAAATTACATATCTCTAGGGTAGAATTCGCTCCAAGAGGGTTTTTCTGGGATCAAAGTGTGATTCTTGAAACTGGTGATAGGAGAAGCAACGAAGTCCAAGGAACTATTTCAAAGTGCGTAAGTAACTTGTTTGGTGGTTGAAACAACTGTCATGCGCATGTTCACAGCTCAGAAATGCATGTTTGAGGAATCCGTGATGCATGAAACATGTTCGGAATATGGAATGCCATGGTTATGTAAACAATGTAAATTACATGTGTATTGGTGAGAATTCGCTCAAAGAGTGTTTTCTACTGCCAAATGTCCGATTTTAGAACCTGGTGATACAAAAAACTTATGAAGTCAGAGTAAATATTTCAAAGTGTAATATATGCCTTCTTTGGTGGATGGAAGTTCACTAATCCACATGCTCACAACTCAGAAACGCATGTTTCTCGAATCCGTCATGCATGTATCATGTACGGAACCCGGAATGCCATGTTGATGGAATTCATGTAAATTATATATCTATTAGGTTGAATACACTCCAGAAGTATTCTTCTGTGAAAAATGAACGAATTAGAAACTTGTGTTAGGGAAAGCTTGTGAAAATGTGTACACGAGTCTATATGAAATTATTCCTTTTATAGAGGATGAAAAATCAGTAATCCACATGCTCACAACTCAGGAATGCATGTTTGTGGAATCCGTCATGCATGTAACATGTACGGAACACGGAATATCATGTTGAGGGAATCTATTCAAATTACATATCTCTAGGGTAGAATTCGCTCCAAGAGGGTTTTTCTGGGATCAAAGTGTGATTCTTGAAACTGGTGATAGGAGAAGCAACGAAGTCCAAGGAACTATTTCAAAGTGCATAAGTAACTTGTTTGGTGGTTGAAACATCTGTCATGCGCATGTTCACAGCTCAGAAATGCATGTTTGAGGAATCCGTGATGCATGAAACATGTTCGGAATACGGAATGCCATGGTTATGTAAACAATGTAAATTACATGTGTATTGGTGAGAATTCGCTCAAAGAGTGTTTTCTACTGCCAAATGTCCGATTTTAGAACCTGGTGATACAAAAAACTTATGAAGTCAGAGTAAATATTTCAAAGTGTAATATATGCCTTCTTTGGTGGATGAAAGTTCACTAATCCACATGCTCACAACTCAGAAACGCATGTTTCTCGAATCCGTCATGCATGTATCATGTACGGAACCCGGAACGCCATGTTGATGGAATTCATGTAAATTATATATCTATTAGGTTGAATACACTCCAGAAGTATTCTTCTGTGAAAAATGAACGAATTCGAAACTTGTGTTAGGGAAAGCTTGTGAAAATGTGTACACGATTCTATATGAAATTATTCCTTTTATAGAGGATGAAAAATCAGTAATCCACATGCTCACAACTCAGGAATGCATGTTTGTCGCATCCGTCATGCATGTAACATGTACGGAACACGGAATATCATGTTGAAGGAATCTATTCAAATTACATATCTCTAGGGTAGAATTCGCTCCAAGAGGGTTTTTCTGGGATCAAAGTGTGATTCTTGAAACTGGTGATAGGAGAAGCAACGAAGTCCAAGGAACTATTTCAAAGTGCGTAAGTAACTTGTTTGGTGGTTGAAACAACTGTCATGCACATGTTCACAGCTCAGAAATGCATGTTTGAGGAATCCGTGATGCATGAAACATGTTCGGAATACGGAATGCCATGGTTATGTAAACAATGTAAATTACATGTGTATTGGTGAGAATTCGCTCAAAGAGGGTTTTCTACTGCCAAATGTCCGATTTTACAACCTGGTGATACAAAAAAATTATGAAGTCAGAGTAAATATTTCAAAGTGTAATATATGCCTTCTTTGGTGGATGAAAGTTCACTAATCCACATGCTCACAACTCAGAAACGCATGTTTCTCGAATCCGTCATGCATGTATAAAGTACGGAACCCGGAATGCCATGTTGATGGAATTCATGTAAATTATATATCTATTAGGTTGAATACACTCCAGAAGTATTCTTCTGTGAAAAATGAACGAATTCGAAACTTGTGTTAGGGAAAGCTTGTGAAAATGTGTACACGAGTCTATATGAAATTATTCCTTTTATAGAGGATGAAAAATCAGTAATCCACATGCTCTCAACTCAGGAATGCATGTTTGTGGAATCCGTCATGCATGTAACATGTACAGAACAAGGAATATCATGTTGAAGGAATCTATTCTAATTACATGTCTCTAGGGTAGAATTCGCTCCAAGAGGGTTTTTCTGGGATCAAAGTGTGATTCTTGAAACTGGTGTTAGGAGAAACAACGAAGTCCAAGGGACTATATCAAAGTGAATAAGTAACTTTTTTGGTTGTTGAAACATCTGTCATGCACATTTTCACAGCTCAGAAATGCATGTTTGAGGAATCCGTGATGAATGAAACATGTTCGGAATACGGAATGCCATGGTTATGTAAACAATGTAAATTACATGTGTATTGGTGAGAATTCGCTCAAAGAGTGTTTTCTACTGCTAAATATCCGATTTTAGAACCTGGTGATACAAAAAAATTATGAAGTCAGAGTAAATATTTCAAAGTGTAATATATGCCTTCTTTGGTGGATGAAAGTCCACTAATCCACATGTTCACAACTCAGAAACGCATGTTTCTCGAATCCGTCATGCATGTATCATGTACGGAACCCGGAATGCCATGTTGATGGAATTCATGTTAATTACATATCTGTTTGGTGGAAATCGCCCCAGAAGTATTTTTCTGTGAAAAATAATCGAGTTCGAAACTGGTGTTAGGAAAAGATTGTGAAAATGGGTACAGGTGTCTAGATGAAAATATTGTTTTTATAGAGGATGAAAGATCATTATTCCACATGCTCTCAACTCAAGAATGCATGTTTGTCGAATCCGTCATGCATGTAGTATGCAATGAACACTGAATATCATTTAGATGGAACCTATTCAAATTACATATCTCTAGGGTAGAATTCGCTTCAAGAGGTTTTTTCTGGGATCAAATTATGATTCGAAAACCTGGTGATAGGAAGAATCTACGAAGACAAAGTGTATATATCAAAGTGCATAGATAACTTTTAATGGTTTAAACATCAGTCATGAGCATATTCACAACTGACAAATGCATGTGTGAAGAATCGGTATTGCATGAAACATGTTCGGAATACAGAAGGCCATGATTATTAAAAAATGTAAATTACATGTGTATATTTGAGAATTCGCTCAGAGGGTGTTTTCTGGTGCCAAATGTCCGATTATACAACCTGGTGTTAGAAAATTCCTATGAAGTCAGAGTAAATATTTCTAAGTGTATATATGCCTTCTTTGGTGGATGAAAGTTCAATAATCCACATGCTCACAACTCAGAAACTCTAGTTTGTCGAATCCTTCATGCATGCATCATGTACAGAACCCGGAAAGACATGTAGATGGAATTCATGTATATTACTTATCTATTAGTTTGAAAACTCTCCAAAAGTATTTTTCTATGAAAAATGCATGAATAAGAAACTGGTGTTAGGGAAACATAGTGAAAATTTGTACACGTGTCTAGATGAAAATATTCCTATTGCAGAGGATGAAAGATCAGTAATCCACATGCTCTCAACTCAGGAATGCATGTTTGTCGAATCCGTCATGCATGTAGCATGTAGGGAACACGGAAGACCATGTTGAAGGAATCTATTCAAATTACATATCTCTAGGGTAGATTTTGCTTCAAGAGGGTTTTTCAGGGATCAAAGTGTGATTCTTGAATCTGGTGATAGGAAGAAGCAACGAAGTCCAAGTAAATATATCAAAGTGCATAGGTAACATGTTTGGTGGTTAAAATATCTGTCATGCGCATGTTCACAACTCAGAAATGCATGTTTGAGGAATCCGTGTTGCATGAAAAATGTTCGGAATACGGAATGCCTTGGTTATGTAAATAAAGTAAATTACATATGTATTTTTGAGAATACGCTCCAAGTGGTTTTTCTGGTGCCAAATGTCCGATTTTAGAACCTGGTGATACATAAATCCAATGAAGTCAGATTAAATATTTTAAACTGTATATATGCCTTATTAGGTGGATGAAAGGTCAGTAATCCACATGCTGAGATCTCAGAAACACATGTTTTCTGAATGCGTCATGCATGTATCATGTACGGAACCTGGAATGCCCTGTTGATGGAATTCATTTAAATTACATATCTGTTAGGTGGAAATCGCTCCAGAGGTATTCTTCTGTGAAAAATGCTCGAATTCAAAAGTGGTGTTAGGGAAAGCTTGTGAAAATCTGTACACATGTCTAGATGAAAATATTCCTTTTATAGAGGATGAAAGATCAGTAATCCACATGCTCTCAACTCAGGAATGCATGTTTCTCGAATCCGTCATGCATATAGCATTTCCGGAACACAGAATATCATGTAGATGGAATCTATTCAATTTACAAATCTCTAGGGTAGAATTCGCATCAAGAGAGTTTTTCTGGGATGAAAGTGTGATTCTTGAACCTTGTGATAGGAAGAAGCTCCGAAGTCCAAGTTAATATTTCAAAGTGCATACGTAAATTGTTTGGTGTTTGAAACATCATTCATGCGCATGTTCACAGCCCAGAAATGCATGTTTGCGAATCCGTGAGAATGAAACATGTTCTGTATACGGAATTCCATGATAAGGTAAACAATGTAAATTACATGTGTATTGGTGAGAATCGCTCAAAGAGTGTTTTCTGGGGCCAAATCTCCGATTTTAGAACCTGGAGATAAAAATAACCTATGAAGTCAGTGTAAATAATTCTAAGTGTCTATATGCCTTGTTTGGTGATTGAAAGGTCAGTAATCCAAGTGCTCACAATTCAGAAACTCATGTTTCACGAATCCGTAATGCATGTATCATGTACGGATCCCGGGATGCCATGTTGATGGAATTCATGTAAATTATATATCTATTAGGTGGAAAAAGCTCCAGAAGTGTTCTTCTGTGAAAAATGCACGAATTAGAAACTGGTGTTAGGGAAAGCTAGTGAAAATGTGTACACGAGTCTATATGAATATATTCCTTTTATACAGGATGAAAAATCAGTAATCCAGATGCTCTCAACTCAGGAATGCATGTTTGTCGAATCCGTCATGCATGTAGCATGTACGGAACACCGAATATCATGTTGATAGAATCTATTCAAATTACATATCTCTAGGGTAGAATTATCTCCAAGAGTTTTTTCAGGGATCAAAGTGTGATTCTTGAAACTGGTGATTGGAAGAAGCTAAGAAATCCAAGTAAATATTTCAAAGTGCATAGGTAACTTGTTTGGTGTTTGAAATATCTGTCATGCGCATGTTCACATCCCACAAATTCATGTTTCAGGAATCCGTGACGCATGAAACATGCTCGGAATACGGAATGCCATGTTTATGTCAACAATGTAAATTACATTTGTATTGGTGAGAATTCGCTCAAAGAGTGTTTACTGGAGCCAATTATCCGATTTAAAACGTGGTGAGAGAAAAAACCTATGAAGTCAGAGTAAGTATTTCTAAGTGTATATATGCATTGTTTGGCCTATGAAAGGTCAGTAATCCACATGCTGAGATCTCAGAAACACATGTTTGCCGAATCCGTCATGCATGTATCATGTACGGAACCCGGAATGCCATGTTGATGGAATTCATGTAAATTACATATCTTTTTGGTGGAAATCGCTCCAGAAGTATTTTTCTGAGAAAAATGCACGAGTCCGAAACTCGTGTTAGGAAAAGATTGTGAAAATGGGTACACGTGTCAAGATGAAAATTTTGTTTTCATAGAGGATGAAATATCAGTAATCCACATGCTCTCAACTCAGCAATGCATGTTTGTCGAATCCGTCATGCATGTAGCATGTACGGACACTGAATATTATTTACATGGAATCTATTCAAATTACATATATCTAGGGTAGACTTTGCTCCAAGAGGGTTTTTCTGGGATCAAAGTGTGATTCTTGTAACTGGTGAAAGGAAGAAGCAACGAAGTCTAAGTAAATATTTCAAAGTGCATAGGTAACATTTTTGGTGGTTGATACATCTGTCATGCGCATGTACACAGCTCAGAATTGCATGTTTGAGGAATCCGTGATGCATGAAACATGTTCGGAATACGGAATGCCATGGTTATGTAAACAATGTAAATTACATGTGTATTGGTGAGAATTCGCTCAAAGAGTGTTTTCTACTGCCAAATGTCCGATTTTAGAACCTTGTGATACAAAAAACCTATGAAGTCAGAGTAAATATGTCAAAGTGTATTTATGCCTTGTTTGGTGGACGAAAGTTCACTAATCCACATGTTCACAACTCAGAAACTCATGTTTCTCGAATCCGTCATGCATGTATCATGTACGGACCCGGAATGCCATGTTGATGGAATTCATGTAAATTATATATCTTTTAGGTTGAATACACTCCAGAAGTATTCTTCTGTGAAAAATGCACGAATTCAAAACTTGTGTTAGAGAAAGCTTGTAAAAATGTGTACACGAGTCTATATGAAATTATTCTTTTATAGAGGGTGAAAAATCAGTAATCCACATGCTCTCAACTCAGGAATGCATGTTTGTCGAATCCGTCATGCATGTAACATGTACGGAACACGGAATATCATGTTGAAGGGATCTATTCATATTACATATCTCTAGGGTAGTATTCGCTCCAAGAGGGTTTTTCTGGGATCAAAGTGTGATTCTTGGAACTGGTGATAGGAGAAACAACGAAGTCCAAGGAAATATTTCAAAGTGCATAAGTAACTTGTTTGGTGGTTGAAATATCTGTCATGTGCATGTTCACAGCTCAGAAATGCAATTTGAGGAATTCGTGATGCATGAATCATGTTCGGAATACGGAATGCCATGCTTATGTAAACAATATAAATTACATGTGTATTGGTGAGAATTCGCTCAAAGAGTGTTTTCTACTGCCAAATGTCCAATTTTAGAACCTGGTGATACAAAAAAATTATGAAGTCAGAGTAAATATTTCAAAGTGTAATATAAGCCTTCTTTGGTGGATGAAAGTTCACTAATCCACATGCTCACAACTCAGAAACGCATGTTTGCCGAATCCGTCATGCGTGTAGCATTTACGGAATCCAGAGTGCCCTGTTGATGGAATGCATTTAAATTACATATCTGTTAGGTGGAAATCGCTCCAGAAGTATTTTGCTGTGAAAAATGCATGAATTCTAAACTGGTGTTAGGGAAAGCTTGTGAAAATCTGTACACGTGTCTAGAAGAAAATTTTCCTTTTATAGAGGATGAAACATCAGTAATCCACATGCTCTCAACTCAGGAATGCATGTTTTTCGAATCCGTTATGCATGTAGCATGTACGGAACACGGAATAACATGTAGATAGAATTTTTCAAATTAAATATCTCTAGGGTAGAATTCGCACCAAGAGGGTTTTTATGGGATCAAAGTGTGATTCTTGAACCTGGTGATAGGAAGAAGCTACGAAGAAGAAGTATATATATTTAAGTGCATTGGTAACTTGTAATGATTGAAACATCAGTCATGAGCATATTCACAACTCAGAAATGCATGTTTGAGGAATTGGTATTTCATGAAACATGTTCGGAATACGGAATGCCATGGTTATTTAAACAATGTAAATTACGTGTGTATTGGTGAGAATTCGCTCAAAGAGGCTTTTCTAGTGCCAAATGTCCGATTCTAGTACCTGGTGACAGAAAAAACCTATGAAGTCAGAGTAAATATTTCAAAGTGTATATATGCCTTGATTGGTGGATGAAAGGTCAGTAATCCAAATGCTGAGATCTCAGAAACACATGTTTGCGAATCCATCATGCATGAAGCATGTACGGAACCCGGAATGCCATGTTGATGGAATTCATGTAAATTACATATCTGTTTGGTGGAAAACGCTCCAGAAGAATTTTTCTGAGAAAAATGCACGAGTACAAAACTCGTGTTAGGAAAAGATTGTGAAAATTGGTACACGTGTCTAGATGAAAATATTGTTTTAATGGAGGATGAAAGATCAGTAACCCACATGCTCTCAACTCAGGAATTCATGTTTGTCGAATCCGTCATGCATGTAGCATGTACGGAACACTGAATATCATTTAGATATAATCTATTCAAATTACATATCTCGAGGGTAGATTTCGCTCCAAGAGGGTTTTTCTGGGATCAAAGTGTGATTCTTGAAACTGGTGAAAGGAAGAAGCAACGAAGTCTAAGTAAATATTTCAAAGTGCATAAGTAACATTTTTGGTTGTTGATACATCTGTCTTACGCATGTACACAGCTCAGAATTGCATGTTTGAGGAATCCGTGATGCATGAAACATGTTCGGAATACGGAATGCCATGGTTATGTAAACAATGTAAATTACATGTGTATTGGTGAGAATTCGCTCAAAGAGTATTTTCTACTGCCAAATGTCCGATTTTAGAAACTTGTTATACAAAAAACCTATGAAGTCAGAGTAAATATTTCAAAGTGTATATATGCCTTTTTTGGTGGATGAAAGTTCACTAATCCACATGCTCACAACTCAGAAACTCATGTTTTTCGAATCCGTCATGCATGTATCATGTACGGACCCGGAATGCCATGTTGATGGAATTCATGTAAATTAAATATCTATTAGGTTGAATACACTCCAGAAGTATTCTTCTGTGAAAAATGCACGAATTCAAAACTTGTGTTAAGAAAGCTTGTAAAAATGTGTACACGAGTCTATATGAAATTATTCCTTTTATAGAGGGTGAAAAATCAGTAATCCACATGCTCTCAACTCAGGAATGCATGTTTGTCGAATCCGTCATGCATGTAACATGTACGGAACACGGAATATAATGTTGAAGGGATCTATTCATATTACATATCTCTAGGGTAGAATTCGCTCCAAGAGGGTTTTTCTGGGATCAAAGTGTGATTCTTGGAACTGGTGATAGGAGAAACAACGAAGTCCAAGGAAATATTTCAAAGTGCATAAGTAACTTGTTTGGTGGTTGAAATATCTGTCATGTGCATGTTCACAGCTCAGAAATGCAATTTGAGGAATTCGTGATGCATGAATCATGTTCGGAATATGGAATGCCATGGTTATGTAAACAATGTAAATTACATGTGTATTTGTGAGAATTCGCTCAAAGAGGCTTTTCTAGTGCCAAATGTCCGATTTATTACCTGGTGACAGAAAAAACCTATGAAGCCAGAGTAAATATTTCTAAGTGTATATATGCCTTGTTTGGTGGATGAAAGGTCAGGAATCCACATGCTGAGATCTCAGAAACACATGTATGCCGAAACCGCCATGCATGTAGCATTTACGGAACCTGGAATGCCCTGTTGATGGAATGCATTTAAATTACATATCTGTTAGGTGGAAATCGCTCCAGAGGTATTCTTCTGTGAAAAATGCTCGAATTCAAAACTGGTGTTAGGGAAAGCTTGTGAAAATCTGTACACATGTCTAGATGAAAATATTCCTTTTATAGAGGATGAAAGATCAGTAATCCACATGCTCTCAACTCAGGAATGCATGTTTGTCGAATCCGTCATGCATATAGCATGTCCGGAACACGGAATATCATGTAGATTGTATCTTTTCAAATTACATATCTCTAGGGTAGAATTCGCTTCAAGAGGGTTTTTCTGGGATGAAAGTGTGATTCTTGAAACTTGTGATAGGAAGAAGCTCCGAAGTCCAAGTAAATATTTTAAAGTGCATACGTAAATTGTTTGGTGTTTGAAACATCATTCATGCGCATGTTCACAGCCCAGAAATGCATGTTTGTGAATCCGTGAGAATGAAACATGTTCTGTATACGGAATGCCATGATTAGGTAAACAATGTAAATTACATGTGTATTGGTGAGAATCGCTCAAAGAGTGTTTTCTGGGGCCAAATGTCCGATTTTAGAACCTGGAGATAAAAAAAAGCTATGAAGTCAGTGTAAATAATTCTAAGTGTCTATATGCCTTGTTTGGTGATTGAAAGGTCAGTAATCCAAGTGCTCACAATTCAGAAACTCATGTTTCACGAATCCGTAATGCATGTATCATGTACGGAACCCGGGATGCCATGTTGATGGAATTCATGTAAATTATATATCTATTAGGTGGAAAAAGCTCCAGAAGTGTTCTTCTGTGAAAAATGCACGAATTAGAAACTGGTGTTAGGGAAAGCTTGTGAAAAGGTGTACACGAGTCTATATGAATATATTCCTTTTATACTGGATGAAAAATCAGTAATCCAGATGCTCTCAACTCAGGAATGCATGTTTGTCGAATCCGTCATGCATGTAGCATGTACGGAACACCGAATATCATGTTGATAGAATCTATTCAAATTACATATCTCTAGGGTAGAATTAGCTCCAAGAGTTTTTTCAGGGATCAAAGTGTGATTCTTGAAACTGGTGATTGGAAGAAGCTAAGAAATCCAAGTAAATATTTCAAAGTGCATAGGTAACTTGTTTGGTGTTTGAAATATCTGTCATGCGCATGTTCACATCCCACAAATTCATGTTTCAGGAATCCGTGATGCATGAAACATGCTCGGAATACGGAATGCCATGTTTATGTCAACAATGTAAATTACATTTGTGTTGGTGAGAATTCGCTCAAAGAGTGTTTACTGGAGCCAATTATCCAATTTAAAACGTGGTGAGAGAAAAAACCTATGAAGTCAGAGTAAGTATTTCTAAGTGTATATATGCATTGTTTGGCCTATGAAAGGTCAGTAATCCACATGTTGAGATCTCAGAAACACATGTTTGCCGAATCCGTCATGCATGTATCATGTACGGAACCCGGAATGCCATGTTGATGGAATTCATGTTAATTACATACCTGTTTGGTGGAAATCGCCCCAGAAGTATTTTTCTGTGAAAAATAAATGAGTTCGAAACTGGTGTTAGGAAAAGATTGTGAAAATGGGTACACGTGTCTAGATGAAAATATTGTTTTTATAGAGGATGAAAGATCAGTATTCCACATGCTCTCAACTCAAGAATGCATGTTTGTCGAATCCGTCATGCATGTAGTATGTAATGAACACTGAATATCATTTAGATGGAATCTATTCAAATTACATATCTCTAGGGTAGAATTCGCTTCAAGAGGTTTTTTCTGGGATCAAATTGTGATTCGAAAACCTGGTGATAGGAAGAAGCTACGAAGACAAAGTGTATATATCAAAGTGCATAGGTAACTTGTAATGGTTTAAACATCAGTCATGAGCATATTCACAGCTGACAAATGCATGTTTGAAGAATCGGTATTGCATGAAACATGTTCGGAATACAGAAGGCCATGGTTATGTAAAAAATGTAAATTACATGTTTATATTTGAGAATTCGCTCAGAGGGTGTTTTCTGGTGCCAAATGTCCGATTATAAAACCTGGTGATAGAAAAATCCTATGAAGTCAGAGTAAATATTTCTAAGTGTATATATGCCTTCTTTGGTGGATGAAAGTTCACTAATCCACATGCTCACCACTCAGAAACTCTAGTTTGTCGAATCCTTCATGCATGCATCATGTACAGAACCCGGAAAGTTATGTAGATGGAATTCATGTAAATTACTTATCTATTAGGTTGAAAACTCTCCAAAAGTATTTTTCTGTGAAAAATGCATGAATAAGAAACTGGTGTTAAGGAAACATAGTGAAAATCTGTACACGTGTCTAGATGAAAATATTCCTATTGTAGAGGATGAAAGAACAGTAATCCACATGCTCTCAACTCAGGAATGCATGTTTGTCGAATCCATCATGCATGTAGCATGTAGGGAACACGGAAGACCATGTTGAAGGAATCTATTCAAATTACATATCTCTAGGGTAGATTTTGCTCCAAGAGGGTTTTTCAGGGATCAAAGTGTGATTCTTGAAACTGGTGATAGGAAGAAGCAACGAAGTCCAAGTAAATATATCAAAGTGCATAGGTAACATGTTTGGTGGTTGAAATATCTGTCATGCGCATGTTCACAACTCAGAAATGCATGTTTGAGGAATCCGTGTTGCATGAAAAATGTTCGGAATACGGAATGCCTTGGTTATGTAAATAATGTAAATTACATATGTATTTTTGAGAATACGCTCAAAGTGGTTTTTCTGGTGCCAAATGTCCGATTTTAGAACCTGGTGATACATAAAACCAATGAAGTCAGATTAAATATTTTAAACTGTATATATGACTTATTAGGTGGATGAAAGGTCAGTAATCCACATGCTGAGATCTCAGAAACACATGTTTTCTGAATGCGTCATGCATGTAGCATGTACGGAACCCGGAATGCCATGTTGATGGGATTCATTTAATTTATATATCTATTAGGTGGAAAAAGCTCCATAAGATTTTTTCTGTGAAAAAGGCACGAATTCGAAACTGGTGTTAGGGAAAGTTTGTGATAATGTGTACACATGTCAAGATGAAAATATTTCTTTTATACTGGATGAAAAATCAGTAATCCACATGCTCTCAACTCAGGAATGCATGTTTGTCGAATCTGTCATGCATGTAGCATTTACGGAAGAAGGAATATCATATTGAAGGAATATATTCAAATAACATATCTTTAGGGTAGATTTCTCTCCAAAAGGGTTTTTCTGGGATCAAAGTGATTCTTGAACCTGGTGAAAGGAAGAAGCAGCGAAGTCTAAGTAAATATTTCAAAGTGCATAGATAACATTTTCGGTGGTTGAAACATCTGTCATGCGCATGTTCACAGCTCAGAAATGCATGTTTGAGGATCCGTGATGCATGAAACATGTTCGGAATACGGAATGCCATGGTTATGTAAACAATGTAAATTACATGTGTATTGCTGAGAATTCGCTCAGAGAGACTTTTCTAGTGCCAAATGTCCGATTTATTACCTGGTGACCGAAAAAACGTATGAAGTCAGAGTAAATATTTCTAAGTGTATATATGCCTTGTTTGGTGGATGAAAGGTCAGTAATCCACATGCTGAGATCTCGGAAACACATGCATGCCGAAACCTTCATGCATGTAGCATTTACGGAACCTGGAATGCCCTGTTGATGGAATGCATTTAAATTACATATCTGTTAGGTGGAAATCGCTCCAGAGGTATTCTTCTGTGAAAAATGCTCGAATTCAAAAGTGGTGTTAGGGAAAGCTTGTGAAAATCTGTACACATGTCTAGATGAAAATATTCCTTTTATAGAGGATGAAAGATCAGTAATCCAATTGCTCTCAACTCAGGAATGCATGTTTGTCGAATCCGTCATGCATATAGCATGTCCGGAACACGGAACATCATGTAGATTGAATCTATTCAATTTACATATCTCTAGGGTAGAATTCGCATCAAGAGAGTTTTTCTGGGATGAAAGTGTGATTCTTGAAACTTGTGATAGGAAGAAGCTCCGAAGTCCAAGTAAATATTTCAAAGTGCATACGTAAATTGTTTGGTGTTTGAAACATCATTCATGCGCATGTTCACAGCCCAGAAATGCATGTTTGCGAATCCGTGAGAATGAAACATGTTCTGTATACGGAATTCCATGATTAGGTAAACAATGTAAATTACATGTGTATTGGTGAGAATCGCTCAAAGAGTGTTTTCTGGGGCCAAATCTACGATTTTAGAACCTGGTGATACAAAAAAATTATGAAGTCAGAGTAAATATTTCAAAGTGTAATATACGCCTTCTTTGGTGGATGAAAGTTCACTAATCCACATGCTCACAACTCAGAAACGCATGTTTCTCGAATCCGTCATGCATGTATCATGTACGGACCCGGAATGCCATGTTGATGATTTTCATGTAAATTAAATATCTATTAGGTGGAATACACTCCAGAAGTATTCTTCTGTGAAAAATGAACGAATTCGAAACTTGTGTTAAGGAAAGCTTATGAAAATGTGTACACGAGTCTATATGAAATTATTCCTTTTATAGAGGATGAAAAATCAGTAATCCACATGCACACAACTCAGGAATGCATGTTTGTCGAATCCATCATGCATGTAACATGTACAGAACACGGAATATCATGTTGAAGGAATCTATTCAAATTACATATCTCTAGGGTAGAATTCGCTCCAAGAGGGTTTTTCTGGGATCAAAGTGTGATTCTTGAAACTTGTGATAGGAGAAGCAACGAAATCCAAGGGACTATTTCAAAGTGCATAAGTAACTTGTTTGGTGGTTGAAACATCTGTCATGCGCATGTTCACAGCTCAGAAATGCATGTTTGAGGAATCCGTGATGCACGAATCTTGTTCGGAATACGGAATGCCATGGTTATGTAAACAATGTAAATTACATGTTTATTGGTGAGAATTCGCTCAAAGAGTGTTTTCTACTGCCAAATATCCGATTTTAGAACCTGGTGATACAAAAAACTTATGAAGTCAGAGTAAATATTTCAAAGTGTAATATATGCCTTCTTTGGTGGATGAAAGTTCACTAATCCACATGTTCACAACTCAGAAACGCATGTTTCTCGAATCCGTCATGCATGTATCATGTACGGACCCGGAATGCCATGTTGATGGAATTCATGTAAATTAATTATCTATTAGGTTGAATACACTCCAGAAGTATTCTTCTGTGAAAAATGCACGAATACAAAACTTGTGTTATGAAAGCTTGTAAAAATGTGTACACGAGTCTATATGAAATTATTCCTTTTATAGAGGGTGAAAAATCAGTAATCCACATGCTCTCAACTCAGGAATGCATGTTTGTCGAATCCGTCATGCATGTAACATGTACGGAACACGGAATATAATGTTGAAGGGATCTATTCATATTACATATCTCTAGGGTAGAATTCGCTCCAAGAGGGTTTTTCTGGGATCAAAGTGTGATTCTTGGAACTGGTGATAGGAGAAACAACGAAGTCCAAGGAAATATTTCAAAGTGCATAAGTAACTTGTTTGGTGGTTGAAATATCTGTCATGTGCATGTTCACAGCTCAGAAATGCAATTTGAGGAATTCGTGATGCATGAATCATGTTCGGAATATGGAATTCCATGGTTATGTAAACAATGTAAATTACATGTGTATTTGTGAGAATTCGCTCAAAGAGGCTTTTCTAGTGCCAAATGTCCGATTTATTACCTGGTGACAGAAAAAACCTATGAAGCCAGAGTAAATATTTCTAAGTGTATATATGCCTTGTTTGGTGGATGAAAGGTCAGGAATCCACATGCTGAGATCTCAGAAACACATGTATGCCGAAACCGCCATGCATGTAGCATTTACGGAACCTGGAATGCCCTGTTGATGGAATGCATTTAAATTACATATCTGTTAGGTGGAAATCGCTCCAGAGGTATTCTTCTGTGAAAAATGCTCGAATTCAAAACTGGTGTTAGGGAAAGCTTGTGAAAATCTGTACACATGTCTAGATGAAAATATTCCTTTTATAGAGGATGAAAGATCAGTAATCCACATGCTCTCAACTCAGGAATGCATGTTTGTCGAATCCGTCATGCATATAGCATGTCCGGAACACGGAATATCATGTAGATTGTATCTTTTCAAATTACATATCTCTAGGGTAGAATTCGCTTCAAGAGGGTTTTTCTGGGATGAAAGTGTGATTCTTGAAACTTGTGATAGGAAGAAGCTCCGAAGTCCAAGTAAATATTTTAAAGTGCATACGTAAATTGTTTGGTGTTTGAAACATCATTCATGCGCATGTTCACAGCCCAGAAATGCATGTTTGTGAATCCGTGAGAATGAAACATGTTCTGTATACGGAATGCCATGATTAGGTAAACAATGTAAATTACATGTGTATTGGTGAGAATCGCTCAAAGAGTGTTTTCTGGGGCCAAATGTCCGATTTTAGAACCTGGAGATAAAAAAAAGCTATGAAGTCAGTGTAAATAATTCTAAGTGTCTATATGCCTTGTTTGGTGATTGAAAGGTCAGTAATCCAAGTGCTCACAATTCAGAAACTCATGTTTCACGAATCCGTAATGCATGTATCATGTACGGAACCCGGGATGCCATGTTGATGGAATTCATGTAAATTATATATCTATTAGGTGGAAAAAGCTCCAGAAGTGTTCTTCTGTGAAAAATGCACGAATTAGAAACTGGTGTTAGGGAAAGCTTGTGAAAAGGTGTACACGAGTCTATATGAATATATTCCTTTTATACTGGATGAAAAATCAGTAATCCAGATGCTCTCAACTCAGGAATGCATGTTTGTCGAATCCGTCATGCATGTAGCATGTACGGAACACCGAATATCATGTTCATAGAATCTATTCAAATTACATATCTCTAGGGTAGAATTAGCTCCAAGAGTTTTTTCAGGGATCAAAGTGTGATTCTTGAAACTGGTGATTGGAAGAAGCTAAGAAATCCAAGTAAATATTTCAAAGTGCATAGGTAACTTGTTTGGTGTTTGAAATATCTGTCATGCGCATGTTCACATCCCACAAATTCATGTTTCAGGAATCCGTGATGCATGAAACATGCTCGGAATACGGAATGCCATGTTTATGTCAACAATGTAAATTACATTTGTGTTGGTGAGAATTCGCTCAAAGATTGTTTACTGGAGCCAATTATCCGATTTAAAACGTGGTGAGAGAAAAAAACTGTGAAGTCAGAGTAAGTATTTCTAAGTGTATATATGCATTGTTTGGCCTATGAAAGGTCAGTAATCCACATGTTGAGATCTCAGAAACACATGTTTGCCGAATCCGTCATGCATGTATCATGTACGGAACCCGGAATGCCATGTTGATGGAATTCATGTTAATTACATATCTGTTTGGTGGAAATCGCCCCAGAAGTATTTTTCTGTGAAAAATAAATGAGTTCGAAACTGGTGTTAGGAAAAGATTGTGAAAATGGGTACACGTGTCTAGATGAAAATATTGTTTTTATAGAGGATGAAAGATCAGTATTCCACATGCTCTCAACTCAAGAATGCATGTTTGTCGAATCCGTCATGCATGTAGTATGTAATGAACACTGAATATCATTTAGATGGAATCTATTCAAATTACATATCTCTAGGGTAGAATTCGCTTCAAGAGGTTTTTTCTGGGATCAAATTGTGATTCGAAAACCTGGTGATAGGAAGAAGCTACGAAGACAAAGTGTATATATCAAAGTGCATAGGTAACTTGTAATGGTTTAAACATCAGTCATGAGCATATTCACAGCTGACAAATGCATGTTTGAAGAATCGGTATTGCATGAAACATGTTCGGAATACAGAAGGCCATGGTTATGTAAAAAATGTAAATTACATGTTTATATTTGAGAATTCGCTCAGAGGGTGTTTTCTGGTGCCAAATGTCCGATTATAAAACCTGGTGATAGAAAAATCCTATGAAGTCAGAGTAAATATTTCTAAGTGTATATATGCCTTCTTTGGTGGATGAAAGTTCACTAATCCACATGCTCACCACTCAGAAACTCTAGTTTGTCGAATCCTTCAAGCATGCATCATGTACAGAACCCGGAAAGATATGTAGATGGAATTCATGTAAATTACTTATCTATTAGGTTGAAAACTCTCCAAAAGTATTTTTCTGTGAAAAATGCATGAATAAGAAACTGGTGTTAGGGAAACATAGTGAAAATCTGTACACGTGTCTAGATGAAAATATTCCTATTGTAGAGGATGAAAGAACAGTAATCCACATGCTCTCAACTCAGGAATGCATGTTTGTCGAATCCATCATGCATGTAGCATGTAGGGAACACGGAAGACCATGTTGAAGGAATCTATTCAAATTACATATCTCTAGGGTAGATTTTGCTCCAAGAGGGTTTTTCAGGGATCAAAGTGTGATTCTTGAAACTGGTGATAGGAAGAAGCAACGAAGTCCAAGTAAATATATCAAAGTGCATAGGTAACATGTTTGGTGGTTGAAATATCTGTCATGCGCATGTTCACAACTCAGAAATGCATGTTTGAGGAATCCGTGTTGCATGAAAAATGTTCGGAATACGGAATGCCTTGGTTATGTAAATAATGTAAATTACATATGTATTTTTGAGAATACGCTCAAAGTGGTTTTTCTGGTGCCAAATGTCCGATTTTAGAACCTGGTGATACATAAAACCAATGAAGTCAGATTAAATATTTTAAACTGTATATATGACTTATTAGGTGGATGAAAGGTCAGTAATCCACATGCTGAGATCTCAGAAACACATGTTTTCTGAATGCGTCATGCATGTAGCATGTACGGAACCCAGAATGCCATGTTGATGGGATTCATTTAATTTATATATCTATTAGGTGGAAAAAGCTCCATAAGATTTTTTCTGTGAAAAAGGCACGAATTCGAAACTGGTGTTAGGGAAAGTTTGTGATAATGTGTACACATGTCAAGATGAAAATATTTCTTTTATACTGGATGAAAAATCAGTAATCCACATGCTCTCAACTCAGGAATGCATGTTTGTCGAATCTGTCATGCATGTAGCATTTACGGAAGAAGGAATATCATATTAAAGGAATATATTCAAATAACATATCTTTAGGGTAGATTTCTCTCCAAAAGGGTTTTTCTGGGATCAAAGTGATTCTTGAACCTGGTGAAAGGAAGAAGCAGCGAAGTCTAAGTAAATATTTCAAAGTGCATAGATAACATTTTCGGTGGTTGAAACATCTGTCATGCGCATGTTCACAGCTGAGAAATGCATGTTTGAGGATCCGTGATGCATGAAACATGTTCGGAATACGGAATGCCATGGTTATGTAAACAATGTAAATTACATGTGTATTGCTGAGAATTCGCTCAGAGAGACTTTTCTAGTGCCAAATGTCCGATTTATTACCTGGTGACAGAAAAAAAGTATGAAGTCAGAGTAAATATTTCTAAGTGTATATATGCCTTGTTTGGTGGATGAAAGGTCAGTAATCCACATGCTGAGATCTCGGAAACACATGCATGCCGAAACCTTCATGCATGTAGCATTTACGGAACCTGGAATGCCCTGTTGATGGAATGCATTTAAATTACATATCTGTTAGGTGGAAATCGCTCCAGAGGTATTCTTCTGTGAAAAATGCTCGAATTCAAAAGTGGTGTTAGGGAAAGCTTGTGAAAATCTGTACAAATGTCTAGATGAAAATATTCCTTTTATAGAGAATGAAAGATCAGTAATCCAATTGCTCTCAACTCAGGAATGCATGTTTGTCGAATCCGTCATGCATATAGCATGTCCGGAACACGGAACATCATGTAGATTGAATCTATTCAATTTACATATCTCTAGGGTAGAATTCGCATCAAGAGAGTTTTTCTGGGATGAAAGTGTGATTCTTGAAACTTGTGATAGGAAGAAGCTCCGAAGTCCAAGTAAATATTTCAAAGTGCATACGTAAATTGTTTGGTGTTTGAAACATCATTCATGCGCATGTTCACAGCCCAGAAATGCATGTTTGCGAATCCGTGAGAATGAAACATGTTCTGTATACGGAATTCCATGATTAGGTAAACAATGTAAATTACATGTGTATTGGTGAGAATCGCTCAAAGAGTGTTTTCTGGGGCCAAATCTACGATTTTAAAACCTGGTGATACAAAAAAATTATGAAGTCAGAGTAAATATTTCAAAGTGTAATATACGCCTTCTTTGGTGGATGAAAGTTCACTAATCCACATGCTCACAACTCAGAAACGCACGTTTCTCGAATCCGTCATGCATGTATCATGTACGGACCCGGAATGCCATGTTGATGATTTTCATGTAAATTAAATATCTATTAGGTGGAATACACTCCAGAAGTATTCTTCTGTGAAAAATGAACGAATTCGAAACTTGTGTTAAGGAAAGTTTGTGAAAATGTGTACACGAGTCTATATGAAATTATTCCTTTTATAGAGGATGAAAAATCAGTAATCCACATGCACACAACTCAGGAATGCATGTTTGTCGAATCCGTCATGCATGTAACATGTACGGAACACGGAATATCATGTTGAAGGAATCTATTCAAATTACATATCTCTAGGGTAGAATTCGCTCCAAGAGGGTTTTTCTGGGATCAAAGTGTGATTCTTGAAACTTGTGATAGGAGAAGCAACGAAGTCCAAGGGACTATTTCAAAGTGCATAAGTAACTTGTTTGGTGGTTGAAACATCTGTCATGCGCATGTTCACAGCTCAGAAATGCATGTTTGAGGAATCCGTGATGCACGAATCTTGTTCGGAATAGGGAATGCCATGGTTATGTAAACAATGTAAATTACATGTGTATTGGTGAGAATTCGCTCAAAGAGTGTTTTCTACTGCCAAATATCCGATTTTAGAACCTGGTGATACAAAAAACTTATGAAGTCAGAGTAAATATTTCAAAGTGTAATATATACCTTCTTTGGTGGATGAAAGTTCACTAATCCACATGTTCACAACTCAGAAACGCATGTTTCTCGAATCCGTCATGCATGTATCATGTACGGAACCCGGAATGCCATGTTGATGGAATTCATGTAAATTATATATCTATTAGGTTGAATACACTCCAGAAGTATTCTTCTGTGAAAAATGAACGAATTCGAAACTTGTGTTAGGGAAAGATAGTGAAAATGTGTACACGAGTGTATATGAAATTATTCCTTTTATAGAGGATGAAAAATCAGTAATCCACATGCTCACAACTCAGGAATGCATGTTTGTCAAATCCGTCATGCATGTATCATGTACGGAACACGGAATATCATGTTGAAGGAATCTATTCAAATTAAATATCTCTAGGGTAGAATTCGCTCCAAGAGGGTTTTTCTGGGATCAAAGTGTGATTCTTGAAACTGGTGATAGGAGAAGCAACGAAGTCCAAGGAACTATTTCAAAGTGCATAAGTAACTTGTTTGGTGGTTGAAACATCTGTCATGCGCATGTTCACAGCTCAGAAATGCATGTTTCAGGAATCCGTGATGCATGAAACATGTTCGGAATACGGAATGCCATGGTTATGTAAACAATGTAAATTACATGTGTATTGGTGAGAATTCGCTCAAAGCGTGTTTTCTACTGCCAAATATCCGATTTTAGAACCTGGTGATACAAAAAACTTATGAAGTCAGAGTAAATATTTCAAAGTGTAATATATGCCTTCTTAGGTGGATGAAAGTTCACTAATCCACATGCTCACAACTCAGAAACGCATGTTTCTCGAATCCGTCATGCATGTATCATGTACGGAACCCGGAATGCCATGTAGATGGAATTCATGTAAATTATATATCTATTAGGTTGAATACACTCCAGAAGTATTCTTCTGTGAAAAATGAACGAATTCGAAACTTGTGTTACGGAAAGCTTGTGAAAATGTGTACACAAGTCTATATAAAATTATTCCTTTTATAGAGGATGAAAAATCAGTAATCCACATGCTCTCAACTCAGGAATGCATGTTTGTCGAATCCGTCATGCATGTAACATGTACGTAACACGGAATATCATGTAGAAGGAAACTATTCAAATTACATATCTCTAGGGTAGAATTCGCTCCAAGAGGGTTTTTCTGGGATCAAAGTGTGATACTTGAAACTTGCGATAGGAGAAGCAACGAAGTCCAAGGGACTATTTCAAAGTGTATAAGTAACTTGTTTGGTGGTTGAAACATCTGTCATGCGCATGTTCACAGCTCAGAAATGCATGTTTGAGGAATCCGTGATGCACGAATCATGTTCGGAATACGGAATGCCATGGTTATGTAAACAATGTAAATTACATGTGTATTGGTGAGAATTCGCTCAAAGAGTGTTTTCTACTGCCAAATGTCCGATTTTAGAACCTGGTGATACAAAAAACTTATGAAGTCAGGGTAAATATTTCAAAGTGTAATATATGCCTTCTTTGGTGGATGAAAGTTCACTAATCCACATGCTCACAACTCAGAAACGCATGTTTCTCGAATCCGTCATGCATGTATCATGTACGGAACCCGGAATGCCATGTTGATGGAATTCATGTAAATTATATATCTATTAGGTTGAATACACTGCAGAAGTATTCTTCTGTGAAAAATGAACGAATTCGAAACTTGTGTTAGGGAAAGCTTGTGAAAATGTGTACACGAGTCTATATGAAATTATTCCTTTTATAGAGGATGAAAAATCAGTAATCCACATGCTCACAACTCAGGAATGCATGTTTGTCGAATCCGTCATGCATGTAACATGTACGGAACACGGAATATCATGTTGAAGGAATCTATTCAAATTACATATCTCTAGGGTAGAATTCGCTCCAAGAGGGTTTTTCTGGGATCAAAGTGTGATTCTTGAAACTGGTGATAGGAGAAGCAACGAAGTCCAAGGAACTATTTCAAAGTGCATAAGTAACTTGTTTGGTGGTTGAAATATCTGTCATGCGCATGTTCACAGTTCAGAAATGCATGTTTGAGGAATCCGTGATGCATGAAACATGTTCGGAATACGGAATGCCATGGTTATGTAAACAATGTAAATTACATGTGTATTGGTGAGAATTCGCTCAAAGAGTGTTTTCTACTGCCAAATGTCCGATTTTAGAACCTGGTGATACAAAAAACTTATGAAGTCAGAGTAAATATTTCAAAGTGTAATATATGCCTTCTTTGGTGGATGAAAGTTCACTAATCCACATGCTCACAACTCAGAAACGCATGTTTCTCGAATCCGTCATGCATGTATCATGTACGGAACCCGGAATGCCATGTTGATGGAATTCATGTAAATTATATATCTATTAGGTTGAATACACTCCAGAAGCATTCTTCTGTGAAAAATGAACGAATTCGAAACTTGTGTTACGGAAAGCTTGTGAAAATGTGTACACGAGTCTATATAAAATTATTCCTTTTATAGAGGATGAAAAATCAGTAATCCACATGCTCTCAACTCAGGAATGCATGTTTGTCGAATCCGTCATGCATGTAACATGTACGTAACACGGAATATCATGTAGAAGGAAACTATTCAAATTACATATCCCTAGGGTAGAATTCGCTCCAAGAGGGTTTTTCTGGGATCAAAGTGTGATTCTTGAAACTTGTGATAGGAGAAGCAACGAAGTCCAAGGGACTATTTCAAAGTGTATAAGTAACTTGTTTGGTGGTTGAAACATCTGTCATGCGCATGTTCACAGCTCAGAAATGCATGTTTGAGGAATCCGTGATGCACGAATCATGTTCGGAATACGGAATGCCATGGTTATGTAAACAATGTAAATTACATGTGTATTGGTGAGAATTCGCTCAAAGAGTGTTTTCTACTGCCAAATATCCGATTTTAGAACCTGGTGATACAAAAAACTTATGAAGTCAGAGTAAATATTTCAAAGTATAATATATGCCTTCTTTGGTGGATGAAAGTTCACTAATCCACATGTTCACAACTCAGAAACGCATGTTTCTCGAATCCGTCATGCATGTATCATGTACGGAACCCGGAATGCCATGTTGATGGAATTCATGTAAATTATATATCTATTAGGTTGAATACACTCCAGAAGTATTTTTCTGTAAAAAATGAACGAATTCGAAACTTGTGTTAGGGAAAGATAGTGAAAATGTGTACACGAGTCTATATGAAATTATTCCTTTTATAGAGGATGAAAAATCAGTAATCCACATGTTCACAACTCAGGAATGCATGTTTGTCGAATCCGTCATGCATGTAACATTTACGGAACACGGAATATCATGTTGAAGGAATCTATTCAAATTACATATCTCTAGGGTAGAATTCGCTCCAAAAGGGTTTTTCTGGGATCAAAGTGTGATTCTTGAAACTGGTGATAGGAGAAGCAACGAAGTCCAAGGAACTATTTCAAAGTGCATAAGTAACATGTTTGGTGGTTGAAACATCTGTCATGCGCATGTTCACAGCTCAGAAATGCATGTTTGAGGAATCCGTGATGCATGAAACATGTTCGGAATACGGAATGCCATGGTTATGTAAACAATGTAAATTACATGTGTATTGGTGAGAATTCGCTCAAAGAGTGTTTTCTACTGCCAAATGTCCGATTTTAGAACCTGGTGATACAAAAAACTTATGAAGTCAGAGTAAATATTTCAAAGTGTAATATATGCCTTCTTTGGTGGATGAAAGTTCACTAATCCACATGCTCACAACTCAGAAACGCATGTTTCTCGAATCCGTCATGCATGTATCATGTACGGAACCCGGAATGCCATGTTGATGGAATTCATGTAAATTATATATCTATTAGGTTGAATACACTCCAGAAGTATTCTTCTGTGAAAAATGAACGAATTCGAAACTTGTGTTAGGGAAAGCTTGTGAAAATATGTACACGAGTCTATATGAAATTATTCCTTTTATAGAGGATGAAAAATCAGTAATCCACATGCTCACAACTCAGGAATGCATGTTTGTGGAATCCGTCATGTATGTAACATGTACGGAACACGGAATATCATGTTGAAGGAATCTATTCAAATTACATATCTCTAGGGTAGAATTCGCTCCAAGAGGGTTTTTCTGGGATCAAAGTGTGATTCTTGAAACTGGTGATAGGAGAAGCAACGAAGTCCAAGGAACTATTTCAAAGTGCGTAAGTAACTTGTTTGGTGGTTGAAACAACTGTCATGCACATGTTCACAGCTCAGAAATGCATGTTTGAGGAATCCGTGATGCATGAAACATGTTCGGAATACGGAATGCCATGGTTATGTAAACAATGTAAATTACATGTGTATTGGTGAGAATTCGCTCAAAGAGTGTTTTCTACTGCCAAATGTCCGATTTTAGAACCTGGTGATACAAAAAACTTATGAAGTCAGAGTAAATATTTCAAAGTGTAATATATGCCTTCTTTGGTGGATGAAAGTTCACTAATCCACATGCTCACAACTCAGAAACGCATGTTTCTCGAATCCGTCATGCATGTATCAAGTACGGAACCCGGAATGCCATGTTGATGTAATTCATGTAAATTATATATCTATTAGGTTGAATACACTCCAGAAGTATTCTTCTGTGAAAAATGAACGAATTCGAAACTTGTGTTAGGGAAAGCTTGTGAAAATGTGTACACGAGTCTATATGAAATTATTCCTTTTATAGAGGATGAAAAATCAGTAATCCACATGCTCTCAACTCAGGAATGCATGTTTGTGGAATCCGTCTTGCATGTAACATGTACGGAACACGGAATATCATGTTGAAGGTATCTATTCTAATTACATATCTCTAGGGTAGAATTCGCTCCAAGAGGGTTTTTCTGGGATCAAAGTGTGATTCTTGAAACTTGTGATAGGAGAAGCAACGAAGTCCAAGGGACTATATCAAAGTGTATAAGTAACTTGTTTGGTTGTTGAAACATCTGTCATGCGCATATTCACAGCTCAGAAATGTATGTTTGAGGAATGCGTGATGCATGAAACATGTTCGGAATACGGAATGCCATGGTTATGTAAACAATGTAAATTACATGTGTATTGGTGAGAATTCGCTCAAAGAGTGTTTTCTACTGCCAAATATCCGATTTTAGAACCTGGTGATACAAAAAACTTATGAAGTCAGAGTAAATATTTCAAAGTGTAATATATGCCTTCTTTGGTGGATGAAAGTTCACTAATCCACATGTTCACAACTCAGAAACGCATGTTTCTCGAATCCGTCATGCATGTATCATGTACGGAACCCGGAATGCCATGTTGATGGAATTCATGTAAATTATATATCTATTAGGTTGAATACACTCCAGAAGCATTCTTCTGTGAAAAATGAACGAATTCGAAACTTGTGTTACGGAAAGATTGTGAAAATGTGTACACGAGTCTATATAAAATTATTCCTTTTATAGAGGATGAAAAATCAGTAATCCACATGTTCACAACTCAGGAATGCATGTTTGTCGAATCCGTCATGCATGTAACATGTACGGAACACGGAATATCATGTTGAAGGAATCTATTCAAATTACATATCTCTAGGGTAGAATTCGCTCCAAGAGGGTTTTTCTGGGATCAAAGTGTGATTCTTGAAACTGGTGATAGGAGAAGCAACGAAGTCCAAGGAACTATTTCAAAGTGCATAAGTAACTTGTTTGGTGGTTGAAACATCTGTCATGCGCATGTTCACAGCTCAGAAATGCATGTTTGAGGAATCCGTGATGCATGAAACATGTTCGGAATACGGAATGCCATGGTTATGTAAACAATGTAAATTACATGTGTATTGGTGAGAATTCGCTCAAAGAGTGTTTTCTACTGCCAAATGTCCGATTTTAGAACCTGGTGATACAAAAAACTTATGAAGTCAGAGTAAATATTTCAAAGTGTAATATATGCCTTCTTTGGTGGATGAAAGTTCACTAATCCACATGCTCACAACTCAGAAACGCATGTTTCTCGAATCCGTCATGCATGTATCATGTACGGAACCCGGAATGCCATGTTGATGGAATTCATGTAAATTATATATCTATTAGGTTGAATACACTCCAGAAGTATTCTTCTGTGAAAAATGAACGAATTCGAAACTTGTGTTAGGGAAAGCTTGTGAAAATGTGTACACGAGTCTATATGAAATTATTCCTTTTATAGAGGATGAAAAATCAGTAATCCACATGCTCACAACTCAGGAATGCATGTTTGTGGAATCCGTCATGCATGTAACATGTACGGAACACGGAATATCATGTTGAAGGAATCTATTCAAATTACATATCTCTAGGGTAGAATTCGCTCCAAGAGGGTTTTTCTGGGATCAAAGTGTGATTCTTGAAACTGGTGATAGGAGAAGCAACGAAGTCCAAGGAACTATTTCAAAGTGCGTAAGTAACTTGTTTGGTGGTTGAATCAACTGTCATGCACATGTTCACAGCTCAGAAATGCATGTTTGAGGAATCCGTGATGCATGAAACATGTTCGGAATACGGAATGCCATGGTTATGTAAACAATGTAAATTACATGTGTATTGGTGAGAATTCGCTCAAAGAGTGTTTTCTACTGCCAAATGTCCGATTTTAGAACCTGGTGATACAAAAAACTTATGAAGTCAGAGTAAATATTTCAAAGTGTAATATATGCCTTCTTTGGTGGATGAAAGTTCACTAATCCACATGCTCACAACTCAGAAACGCATGTTTCTCGAATCCGTCATGCATGTATCAAGTACGGAACCTGGAATGCCATGTTGATGGAATTCATGTAAATTATATATCTATTAGGTTGAATACACTCCAGAAGTATTCTTCTGTGAAAAATGAACGAATTCGAAACTTGTGTTAGGGAAAGCTTGTGAAAATGTGTACACGAGTCTATATGAAATTATTCCTTTTATAGAGGATGAAAAATCAGTAATCCACATGCTCTCAACTCAGGAATGCATGTTTGTGGAATCCGTCATGCATGTAACATGTACGTATCACGGAATATCATGTTGAAGGAATCTATTCTAATTACATATCTCTAGTTTAGAATTCGCTCCAAGAGGGTTTTTCTGGGATCAAAGTGTGATTCTTGAAACTTGTGATAGGAGAAGCAACGAAGTCCAAGGGACTATATCAAAGTGTATAAGTAACTTGTTTGGTTGTTGAAACATGTGTCATGCGCATATTCACAGCTCAGAAATGTATGTTTGAGGAATGCGTGATGCATGAAACATGTTCGGAATACGGAATGCCATGGTTATGTAAACAATGTAAATTACATGTGTATTGGTGAGAATTCGCTCAAAGAGTGTTTTCTACTGCCAAATATCCGATTTTAGAACCTGGTGATACAAAAAACTTATGAAGTCAGAGTAAATATTTCAAAGTGTAATATATGCCTTCTTTGGTGGATGAAAGTTCACTAATCCACATGTTCACAACTCAGAAACGCATGTTTCTCGAATCCGTCATGCATGTATCATGTACGGAACCCGGAATGCCATCTTGATGGAATTCATGTAAATTATATATCTATTAGGTTGAATACACTCCAGAAGCATTCTTCTGTGAAAAATGAACGAATTCGAAACTTGTGTTTCGGAAAGCTTGTGAAAATGTGTACACGAGTCTATATAAAATTATTCCTTTTTTAGAGGATGAAAAATCAGTAATCCACATGCTCTCAACTCAGGAATGCATGTTTGTCGAATCCGTCATGCATGTAACATGTACGTAACACGGAATATCATGTAGAAGGAAACTATTCAAATTACATATCTCTAGGGTAGAATTCGCTCCAAGAGGGTTTTTCTGGGATCAAAGTGTGATTCTTGAAACTTGTGATAGGAGAAGCAACGAAGTCCAAGGGACTATTTCAAAGTGTATAAGTAACTTGTTTGGTGGTTGAAACATCTGTCATGCGCATGTTCACAGCTCAGAAATGCATGTTTGAGGAATCCGTGATGCACGAATCATGTTCGGAATACGGAATGCCATGGTTATATAAACAATGTAAATTACATGTGTATTGGTGAGAATTCGCTCAAAGAGTGTTTTCTACTGCCAAATATCTGATTTTAGAACCTGGTGATACAAAAAACTTATGAAGTCAGAGTAAATATTTCAAAGTGTAATATATGCCTTCTTTGGTGGATGAAAGTTCACTAATCCACATGTTCACAACTCAGAAACGCATGTTTCTCGAATCCGTCATGCATGTATCATGTACGGAACCCGGAATGCCATGTTGATGGAATTCATGTAAATTATATATCTATTAGGTTGAATACACTCCAGAAGTATTCTTCTGTGAAAAATGAACGAATTCGAAACTTGTGTTAGGGAAAGCTTGTGAAAATGTGTACACGAGTCTATATGAAATTATTCCTTTTATAGAGGATGAAAAATCAGTAATCCACATGCTCACAACTCAGGAATGCATGTTTGTGGAATCCGTCATGCATGTAACATGTACGGAACACGGAATATCATGTTGAAGGAATCTATTCAAATTACATATCTCTAGGGTAGAATTCGCTCCAAGAGGGTTTTTCTGGGATCAAAGTGTGATTCTTGAACCTGGTGATAGGAGAAGCAACGAAGTCCAAGGAACTATTTCAAAGTGCGTAAGTAACTTGTTTGGTGGTTGAATCAACTGTCATGCACATGTTCACAGCTCAGAAATGCATGTTTGAGGAATCCGTGATGCATGAAACATGTTCGGAATACGGAATGCCATGGTTATGTAAACAATGTAAATTACATGTGTATTGGTGAGAATTCGCTCAAAGAGTGTTTTCTACTGCCAAATGTCCGATTTTAGAACCTGGTGATACAAAAAACTTATGAAGTCAGAGTAAATATTTCAAAGTGTAATATATGCCTTCTTTGGTGGATGAAAGTTCACTAATCCACATGCTCACAACTCAGAAACGCATGTTTCTCGAATCCGTCATGCATGTATCAAGTACGGAACCTGGAATGCCATGTTGATGGAATTCATGTAAATTATATATCTATTAGGTTGAATACACTCCAGAAGTATTCTTCTGTGAAAAATGAACGAATTCGAAACTTGTGTTAGGGAAAGCTTGTGAAAATGTGTACACGAGTCTATATGAAATTATTCCTTTTATAGAGGATGAAAAATCAGTAATCCACATGCTCTCAACTCAGGAATGCATGTTTGTGGAATCCGTCATGCATGTAACATGTACGTATCACGGAATATCATGTTGAAGGAATCTATTCTAATTACATATCTCTAGTTTAGAATTCGCTCCAAGAGGGTTTTTCTGGGATCAAAGTGTGATTCTTGAAACTTGTGATAGGAGAAGCAACGAAGTCCAAGGGACTATATCAAAGTGTATAAGTAACTTGTTTGGTTGTTGAAACATGTGTCATGCGCATATTCACAGCTCAGAAATGTATGTTTGAGGAATGCGTGATGCATGAAACATGTTCGGAATACGGAATGCAATGGTTATGTAAACAATGTAAATTACAAGTGTATTGGTGAGAATTCGCTCAAAGAGTGTTTTCTACTGCCAAATATCCGATTTTAGAACCTGGTGATACAAAAAACTTATGAAGTCAGAGTAAATATTTCAAAGTGTAATATATGCCTTCTTTGGTGGATGAAAGTTCACTAATCCACATGTTCACAACTCAGAAACGCATGTTTCTCGAATCCGTCATGCATGTATCATGTACGGAACCCGGAATGCCATCTTGATGGAATTCATGTAAATTATATATCTATTAGGTTGAATACACTCCAGAAGCATTCTTCTGTGAAAAATGAACGAATTCGAAACTTGTGTTTCGGAAAGCTTGTGAAAATGTGTACACGAGTCTATATAAAATTATTCCTTTTTTAGAGGATGAAAAATCAGTAATCCACATGCTCTCAACTCAGGAATGCATGTTTGTCGAATCCGTCATGCATGTAACATGTACGTAACACGGAATATCATGTAGAAGGAAACTATTCAAATTACATATCTCTAGGGTAGAATTCGCTCCAAGAGGGTTTTTCTGGGATCAAAGTGTGATTCTTGAAACTTGTGATAGGAGAAGCAACGAAGTCCAAGGGACTATTTCAAAGTGTATAAGTAACTTGTTTGGTGGTTGAAACATCTGTCATGCGCATGTTCACAGCTCAGAAATGCATGTTTGAGGAATCCGTGATGCACGAATCATGTTCGGAATACGGAATGCCATGGTTATATAAACAATGTAAATTACATGTGTATTGGTGAGAATTCGCTCAAAGAGTGTTTTCTACTGCCAAATATCTGATTTTAGAACCTGGTGATACAAAAAACTTATGAAGTCAGAGTAAATATTTCAAAGTGTAATATATGCCTTCTTTGGTGGATGAAAGTTCACTAATCCACATGTTCACAACTCAGAAACGCATGTTTCTCGAATCCGTCATGCATGTATCATGTACGGAACCCGGAATGCCATGTTGATGGAATTCATGTAAATTATATATCTATTAGGTTGAATACACTCCAGAAGTATTCTTCTGTGAAAAATGAACGAATTCGAAACTTGTGTTAGGGAAAGATAGTGAAAATGTGTACACGAGTCTATATGAAATTATTCATTTTATAGAGGATGAAAAATCAGTAATCCACATGTTCACAACTCAGGAATGCATGTTTGTCGAATCCGTCATGCATGTAACATGTACGGAACACGGAATATCATGTTGAAGGAATCTATTCAAATTACATATCTCTAGGGTAGAATTCGCTCCAAGAGGGTTTTTCTGGGATCAAAGTGTGATTCTTGAAACTGGTGATAGGAGAAGCAACGAAGTCCAAGGAACTATTTCAAAGTGCATAAGTAACTTGTTTGGTGGTTGAAACATCTGTCATGCGCATGTTCACAGCTCAGAAATTCATGTTTGAGGAATCCGTGATGCATGAAACATGTTCGGAATACGGAATGCCATGGTTATGTAAACAATGTAAATTACATGTGTATTGGTGAGAATTCGCTCAAAGAGTGTTTTCTACTGCCAAATGTCCGATTTTAGAACCTGGTGATACAAAAAACTTATGAAGTCAGAGTAAATATTTCAAAGTGTAATATATGCCTTCTTTGGTGGATGAAAGTTCACTAATCCACATGCTCACAACTCAGAAACGCATGTTTCTCGAATCCGTCATGCATGTATCATGTACGGAACCCGGAATGCCATGTTGATGGAATTCATGTAAATTATATATCTATTAGGTTGAATACACTCCAGAAGTATTCTTCTGTGAAAAATGAACGAATTCGAAACTTGTGTTAGGGAAAGCTTGTGAAAATGTGTACACGAGTCTATATGAAATTATTCCTTTTATAGAGGATGAAAAATCAGTAATCCACATGCTCACAACTCAGGAATGCATGTTTGTCGAATCCGTCATGCATGTAACATGTACGGAACACGGAATATCATGTTGAAGGAATCTATTCAAATTACATATCTCTAGGGTAGAATTCGCTCCAAGAGGGTTTTTCTGGGATCAAAGTGTGATTCTTGAAACTGGTGATAGGAGAAGCAACGAAGTCCAAGGAACTATTTCAAAGTGCGTAAGTAACTTGTTTGGTGGTTGAAACAACTGTCATGCACATGTTCACAGCTCAGAAATGCATGTTTGAGGAATCCGTGATGCATGAAACATGTTCGGAATACGGAATGCCATGGTTATGTAAACAATGTAAATTACATGTGTATTGGTGAGAATTCGCTCAAAGAGTGTTTTCTACTGCCAAATGTCCGATTTTAGAACCTGGTGATACAAAAAACTTATGAAGTCAGAGTAAATATTTCAAAGTGTAATATATGCCTTCTTTGGTGGATGAAAGTTCACTAATCCACATGCTCACAACTCAGAAACGCATGTTTCTCGAATCCGTCATGCATGTATCAAGTACGGAACCCGGAATGCCATGTTGATGGAATTCATGTAAATTATATATCTATTAGGTTGAATACACTCCAGAAGTATTCTTCTGTGAAAAATGAACGAATTCGAAACTTGTGTTAGGGAAAGCTTGTGAAAATGTGTACACGAGTCTATATGAAATTATTCCTTTTATAGAGGATGAAAAATCAGTAATCCACATGCTCAGAACTCAGGAATGCATGTTTGTGGAATCCGTCATGCATGTAACATGTACGGAACACGGAATATCATGTTGAAGGAATCTATTCTAATTACATATCTCTAGGGTAGAATTCGCTCCAAGAGGGTTTTTCTGGGATCAAAGTGTGATTCTTGAAACTGGTGATAGGAGAAGCAACGAAGTCCAAGGGACTATATCAAAGTGTATAAGTAACTTGTTTGGTTGTTGAAACATCTGTCATGCGCATATTCAGCGCTCAGAAATGTATGTTTGAGGAATGCGTGATGCATGAAACATGTTCGGAATACGGAATGCCATGGTTATGTAAACAATGTAAATTACATGTGTATTGGTGAGAATTCGCTCAAAGAGTGTTTTCTACTGCCAAATATCCGATTTTAGAACCTGGTGATACAAAAAACTTATGAAGTCAGAGTAAATATTTTAAAGTGTAATATATGCCTTCTTTGGTGGATGAAAGTTCACTAATCCACATGTTCACAACTCAGAAACGCATGTTTCTCGAATCCGTCATGCATGTATCATGTACGGAACCCGGAATGCCATGTTGATGGAATTCATGTAAATTATATATCTATTAGGTTGAATATACTCCAGAAGAATTCTTCTGTGAAAAATGAACGAATTCGAAACTTGTGTTAGGGAAAGCTTGTGAAAATGTGTACACGAGTCTATATGAAATTATTCCTTTTATAGAGGATGAAAAATCAGTAATCCACATGCTCACAACTCAGGAATGCATGTTTGTCGAATCCGTCATGCATGTAACATGTACGGAACACGGAATATCATGTTGAAGGAATCTATTCAATTTACATATCTCTAGGGTAGAATTCGCTCCAAGAGGGTTTTTCTGGGATCAAAGTGTGATTCTTGAAACTGGTGATAGGAGAAGCAACGAAGTCCAAGGAACTATTTCAAAGTGCATAAGTAAATTGTTTGGTGGTTGAAACATCTGTCATGCGCATGTTCACAGCTCAGAAATGCATGTTTGAGGAATCCGTGATGCATGAAACATGTTCGGAATACGGAATGCCATGGTTATGTAAACAATGTAAATTACATGTGTATTGGTGAGAATTCGCTCAAAGAGTGTTTTCTACTGCCAAATGTCCGATTTTAGAACCTGGTGATACAAAAAACTTATGAAGTCAGAGTAAATATTTCAAAGTGTAATATATGCCTTCTTTGGTGGATGAAAGTTCACTAATCCACATGCTCACAACTCAGAAACGCATGTTTCTCGAATCCGTCATGCATGTATCATGTTCGGAACCCGGAATGCCATGTTGATGGAATTCATGTAAATTATATATCTATTAGGTTGAATACACTCCAGAAGTATTCTTCTGTGAAAAATGAACGAATTCGAAACTTGTGTTAGGGAAAGCTTGTGAAAATGTGTACACGAGTCTATATGAAATTATTCCTTTTATAGAGGATGAAAAATCAGTAATCCACATGCTCACAACTCAGGAATGCATGTTTGTGGAATCCGTCATGCATGTAACATGTACGGAACACGGAATATCATGTTGAAGGAATCTATTCTAATTACAGATCTCTAGGGTAGAATTCGCTCCAAGAGGGTTTTTCTGGGATCAAAGTGTGATTCTTGAAACTGGTGATAGGAGAAGCAACGAAGTCCAAGGAACTATTTCAAAGTGCGTAAGTAACTTGTTTGGTGGTTGAAACAACTGTCATGCACATGTTCACAGCTCAGAAATGCATGTTTGAGGAATCCGTGATGCATGAAACATGTTCGGAATACGGAATGCCATGGTTATGTAAACAATGTAAATTACATGTGTATTGGTGAGAATTCGCTCAAAGAGTGTTTTCTACTGCCAAATGTCCGATTTTAGAACCTGGTGATACAAAAAACTTATGAAGTCAGAGTAAATATTTCAAAGTGTAATATATGCCTTCTTTGGTGGATGAAAGTTCACTAATCCACATGCTCACAACTCAGAAACGCATGTTTCTCGAATCCGTCATGCATGTATCATGTACGGAACCCGGAATGCCATGTTGATGGAATTCATGTAAATTATATATCTATTAGGTTGAATACACTCCAGAAGTATTCTTCTGTGAAAAATGAACGAATTCGAAACTTGTGTTAGGGAAAGCTTGTGAAAATGTGTACACGAGTCTATATGAAATTATTCCTTTTATAGAGGATGAAAAATCAGTAATCCACATGCTCACAACTCAGGAATGCATGTTTGTCGAATCCGTCATGCATGTAACATGTACGGAACACGGAATATCATGTTGAAGGAATCTATTCAAATTACATATCTCTAGGGTAGAATTCGCTCCAAGAGGGTTTTTCTGGGATCAAAGTGTGATTCTTGAAACTGGTGATAGGAGAAGCAACGAAGTCCAAGGAACTATTTCAAAGTGCGTAAGTAACTTGTTTGGTGGTTGAAACAACTGTCATGCACATGTTCACAGCTCAGAAATGCATGTTTGAGGAATCCGTGATGCATGAAACATGTTCGGAATACGGAATGCCATGGTTATGTAAACAATGTAAATTACATGTGTATTGGTGAGAATTCGCTCAAAGAGTGTTTTCTACTGCCAAATGTCCGATTTTAGAACCTGGTGATACAAAAAACTTATGAAGTCAGAGTAAATATTTCAAAGTGTAATATATGCCTTCTTTGGTGGATGAAAGTTCACTAATCCACATGCTCACAACTCAGAAACGCATGTTTCTCGAATCCGTCATGCATGTATCAAGTACGGAACCCGGAATGCCATGTTGATGGAATTCATGTAAATTATATATCTATTAGGTTGAATACACTCCAGAAGTATTCTTCTGTGAAAAATGAACGAATTCGAAACTTGTGTTAGGGAAAGCTTGTGAAAATGTGTACACGAGTCTATATGAAATTATTCCTTTTATAGAGGATGAAAAATCAGTAATCCACATGCTCAGAACTCAGGAATGCATGTTTGTGGAATCCGTCATGCATGTAACATGTACGGAACACGGAATATCATGTTGAAGGAATCTATTCTAATTACATATCTCTAGGGTAGAATTCGCTCCAAGAGGGTTTTTCTGGGATCAAAGTGTGATTCTTGAAACTGGTGATAGGAGAAGCAACGAAGTCCAAGGGACTATATCAAAGTGTATAAGTAACTTGTTTGGTTGTTGAAACATCTGTCATGCGCATATTCAGCGCTCAGAAATGTATGTTTGAGGAATGCGTGATGCATGAAACATGTTCGGAATACGGAATGCCATGGTTATGTAAACAATGTAAATTACATGTGTATTGGTGAGAATTCGCTCAAAGAGTGTTTTCTACTGCCAAATATCCGATTTTAGAACCTGGTGATACAAAAAACTTATGAAGTCAGAGTAAATATTTTAAAGTGTAATATATGCCTTCTTTGGTGGATGAAAGTTCACTAATCCACATGTTCACAACTCAGAAACGCATGTTTCTCGAATCCGTCATGCATGTATCATGTACGGAACCCGGAATGCCATGTTGATGGAATTCATGTAAATTATATATCTATTAGGTTGAATATACTCCAGAAGAATTCTTCTGTGAAAAATGAACGAATTCGAAACTTGTGTTAGGGAAAGCTTGTGAAAATGTGTACACGAGTCTATATGAAATTATTCCTTTTATAGAGGATGAAAAATCAGTAATCCACATGCTCACAACTCAGGAATGCATGTTTGTCGAATCCGTCATGCATGTAACATGTACGGAACACGGAATATCATGTTGAAGGAATCTATTCAATTTACATATCTCTAGGGTAGAATTCGCTCCAAGAGGGTTTTTCTGGGATCAAAGTGTGATTCTTGAAACTGGTGATAGGAGAAGCAACGAAGTCCAAGGAACTATTTCAAAGTGCATAAGTAAATTGTTTGGTGGTTGAAACATCTGTCATGCGCATGTTCACAGCTCAGAAATGCATGTTTGAGGAATCCGTGATGCATGAAACATGTTCGGAATACGGAATGCCATGGTTATGTAAACAATGTAAATTACATGTGTATTGGTGAGAATTCGCTCAAAGAGTGTTTTCTACTGCCAAATGTCCGATTTTAGAACCTGGTGATACAAAAAACTTATGAAGTCAGAGTAAATATTTCAAAGTGTAATATATGCCTTCTTTGGTGGATGAAAGTTCACTAATCCACATGCTCACAACTCAGAAACGCATGTTTCTCGAATCCGTCATGCATGTATCATGTTCGGAACCCGGAATGCCATGTTGATGGAATTCATGTAAATTATATATCTATTAGGTTGAATACACTCCAGAAGTATTCTTCTGTGAAAAATGAACGAATTCGAAACTTGTGTTAGGGAAAGCTTGTGAAAATGTGTACACGAGTCTATATGAAATTATTCCTTTTATAGAGGATGAAAAATCAGTAATCCACATGCTCACAACTCAGGAATGCATGTTTGTGGAATCCGTCATGCATGTAACATGTACGGAACACGGAATATCATGTTGAAGGAATCTATTCTAATTACAGATCTCTAGGGTAGAATTCGCTCCAAGAGGGTTTTTCTGGGATCAAAGTGTGATTCTTGAAACTGGTGATAGGAGAAGCAACGAAGTCCAAGGAACTATTTCAAAGTGCGTAAGTAACTTGTTTGGTGGTTGAAACAACTGTCATGCACATGTTCACAGCTCAGAAATGCATGTTTGAGGAATCCGTGATGCATGAAACATGTTCGGAATACGGAATGCCATGGTTATGTAAACAATGTAAATTACATGTGTATTGGTGAGAATTCGCTCAAAGAGTGTTTTCTACTGCCAAATGTCCGATTTTAGAACCTGGTGATACAAAAAACTTATGAAGTCAGAGTAAATATTTCAAAGTGTAATATATGCCTTCTTTGGTGGATGAAAGTTCACTAATCCACATGCTCACAACTCAGAAACGCATGTTTCTCGAATCCGTCATGCATGTATCATGTACGGAACCCGGAATGCCATGTTGATGGAATTCATGCAAATTATATATCTATTAGGTGGAATACACTCCAGAAGTATTCTTCTGTGAAAAATGAACGAATTCGAAACTTGTGTTAGGGAAAGCTTGTGAAAATGTGTACACGAGTCTATATGAAATTATTCCTATTATAGAGGATGAAAAATCAGTAATCCACATGCTCACAACTCATGAATGCATGTTTGTGGAATCCGTCATGCATGTAACATGTACGGAACACGGAATATCATGTTGAAGGAATCTATTCAAATTACATATCTCTAGGGTAGAATTCGCTCCAAGAGGGTTTTTCTGGGATCAAAGTGTGATTCTTGAAACTGGTGATAGGAGAAGCAACGAAGTCCAAGGAACTATTTCAAAGTGCGTAAGTAACTTGTTTGGTGGTTGAAACAACTGTCATGCACATGTTCACAGCTCAGAAATGCATGTTTGAGGAATACGTGATGCATGAAACATGTTCGGAATACGGAATGCCATGATTATGTAAACAATGTAAATTACATGTGTATTGGTGAGAATTCGCTCAAAGAGTGTTTTCTACTGCCAAATGTCCGATTTTAGAACCTGGTGATACAAAAAACTTATGAAGTCAGAGTAAATATTTCAAAGTGTAATATATGCCTTATTTGGTGGATGAAAGTTCACTAATCCACATGCTCACAACTCAGAAACGCATGTTTCTCGAATCCGTCATGCATGTATCATGTACGGAACCCGGAATGCCATGTTGATGGAATTCATGTAAATTAAATATCTATTAGGTTGAATACACTCCAGAAGTATTCTTCTGTGAAAAATGAACGAATTCCAAACTTGTGTTAGGGAAAGCTTGTGAAAATGTGTACACGAGTCTATATAAAATTATTCCTTTTATACAGGATGAAAAATCAGTAATCCACATGCTCACAACTCAGGAATGCATGTTTGTCGAATCCGTCATGCATGTAACATGTACGTAACACGGAATATCATGTAGAAGGAATCTATTCAAATTACATATCTCTAGGGTAGAATTCGCTCCAAGAGGGTTTTTCTGGGATCAAAGTGTGATTCTTGAAACTTGTGATAGGAGAAGCAACGAAGTCCAAGGGACTATTTCAAAGTGCATAAGTAACTTGTTTGGTGGTTGAAACATCCGTCATGCGCATGTTCACAGCTCAGAAATGCATGTTTGAGGAATCCGTGATGAACGAATCATGTTCGGAATACGGAATGCCATGGTTATGTAAACAATGTAAATTAATGTGTATTGGTGAGAATTTGCTCAAAGAGTGTTTTCTACTGCCAAATATCCGATTTTAGAACCTGATGATACAAAAAACTTATGAAGTCAGAGTAAATATTTCAAAGTGTAATATATGCCTTCTTTGGTGGATGAAAGTTCACTAATCCACATGCTCACAACTCAGAAACGCATGTTTCTCGAATCCGTCATGCATGTATCAAGTACGGGACCCGGAATGCCATGTTGATGGAATTCATGTAAATTATATATCTATTAGGTTGAATACACTCCAGAAGTATTCTTCTGTGAAAAATGAACGAATTCGAAACTTGTGTTAGGGAAAGCTTGTGAAAATGTGTACACGAGTCTATATGAAATTATTCCTTTTATAGAGGATGAAAAATCAGTAATCCACATGCTCTCAACTCAGAAATGCATGTTTGTGGAATCCGTCATGCATGTAACATGTACGGAACACGGAATATCATGTTGAAGGAATCTATTCAAATTACATATCTCTAGGGTAGAATTCGCTCCAAGAGGGTTTTTCTGGGATCAAAGTGTGATTCTTGAAACTGGTGATAGGAGAAGCAACGAAGTCCAAGGAACTATTTCAAAGTGCATAAGTAACTTGTTTGGTGGTTGAAACATCTGTCATGCGCATGTTCACAGCTCAGAAATGCATGTTTGAGGAATCCGTGATGCATGAATCATGTTCGGAATACGGAATGCCATGGTTATGTAAACAATGTAAATCACATGTGTATTGGTGAGAATTCGCTCAAAGAGTGTTTTCTACTGCCAAATGTCCGATTTTAGAACCTGGTGATACAAAAAACTTATGAAGTCAGAGTAAATATTTCAAAGTGTAATATATGCCTTCTTTGGTGGATGAAAGTTCACTAATCCACATGCTCACAACTCAGAAACGCATGTTTCTCGAATCCGTCATGCATGTATAATGTACGGAACCCGGAATGCCATGTTGATGGAATTCATGTAAATTATATATCTATTAGGTTGAATACACTCCAGAAGTATTCTTCTGTGAAAAATGAACGAATTCGAAACTTGTGTTAGGGAAAGCATGTGAAAATGTGTACACGAGTCTATATGAAATTATTCCTTTTATAGAGGATGAAAAATCAGTAATCCACATGCTCACAACTCAGGAATGCATGTTTGTCGAATCCGTCATGCATGTAACATGTACGGAACACGGAATATCATGTTGAAGGAATCTATTCAAATTACATATCTCTAGGGTAGAATTCGCTCCAAGAGGGTTTTTCTGGGATCAAAGTGTGATTCTTGAAACTGGTGATAGGAGAAGCAACGAAGTCCAAGGAACTATTTCAAAGTGCGTAAGTAACTTGTTTGGTGGTTGAAACAACTGTCATGCACATGTTCACAGCTCAGAAATGCATGTTTGAGGAATCCGTGATGCATGAAACATGTTCGGAATACGGAATGCCATGGTTATGTAAACAATGTAAATTACATGTGTATTGGTGAGAATTCGCTCAAAGAGTGTTTTCTACTGCCAAATGTCCGATTTTAGAACCTGGTGATACAAAAAAATTATGAAGTCAGAGTAAATATTTCAAAGTGTAATATATGCCTTCTTTGGTGGATGAAAGTTCACTAATCCACATGCTCACAACTCAGAAACGCATGTTTCTCGAATCCGTCATGCATGTATCATGTACGGAACCCGGAATGCCATGTTGATGGAATTCATGTAAATTATATATCTATTAGGTTGAATACACTCCAGAAGTATTCTTCTGTGAAAAATGAACGAATTCGAAACTTGTGTTAGGGAAAGCTTGTGAAAATGTGTACACGAGTCTATATGAAATTATTCCTTTTATAGAGGATGAAAAATCAGTAATCCACATGCTCACAACTCAGGAATGCATGTTTGTCGAATCCGTCATGCATGTAACATGTACGGAACACGGAATATCATGTTGAAGGAAACTATTCTAATTACATATCTCTAGGGTAGAATTCGCTCCAAGAGGGTTTTTCTGGGATCAAAGTGTGATTCTTGAAACTTGTGATAGGAGAAGCAACGAAGTCCAAGGGACTATATCAAAGTGAATAAGTAACATGTTTGGTTGTTGAAACATCTGTCATGTGCATATTCACAGCTCAGAAATGCATGTTTGAGGAATCTGTGATGCATGAAACATGTTCGGAATACGGAATGCCATGGTTATGTAAACAATGTAAATTACATGTGTATTGGTGAGAATTCACTCAAAGCGTGTTTTCTACTGCCAAATATCCGATTTTAGAACCTGGTGATACAAAAAACTTATGAAGTCAGAGTAAATATTTCAAAGTGTAATATATGCCTTCTTTGGTGGATGAAAGTTCACTAATCCACATGTTCACAACTCAGAAACGCATGTTTCTCGAATCCGTCATGCATGTATCATGTACGGAACCCGGAATGTCATGTTGATGGAATTCATGTAAATTATATATCTATTAGGTTGAATACACTCCAGAAGTATTCTTCTGTGAAAAATGAACGAATTCGAAACTTGTGTTAGGGAAAGCTTGTGAAAATGTGTACACGAGTCTATATGAAATTATTCCTTTTATAGAGGATGAAAAATCAGTAATCCACATGCTCACAACTCAGGAATGCATGTTTGTGGAATCCGTCATGCATGTAACACGTTCGGAACACGGAATATCATGTTGAAGGAATCTATTCAAATTACATATCTCTAGGGTAGAATTCGCTCCAAGAGGGTTTTTCTGGGATCAAAGTGTGATTCTTGAAACTGGTGATAGGAGAAGCAACGAAGTCCAAGGAACTATTTCAAAGTGCGTAAGTTACTTGTTTGGTGGTTGAAACATATGTCATGTGCATGTTCACAGCTCAGAAATGCATGTTTGAGGAATCCGTGATGCATGAAACATGTTCGGAATACGGAATGCCATGGTTATGTAAACAATGTAAATTACATGTGTATTGGTGAGAATTCGCTCAAAGAGTGTTTTCTACTGCCAAATGTCCGATTTTAGAACCTGGTGATACAAAAAACTTATGAAGTCAGAGTAAATATTTCAAAGTGTAATATATGCCTTCTTTGGTGGATGAAAGTTCACTAATCCACATGCTCACAACTCAGAAACGCATGTTTCTCGAATCCGTCATGCATGTATCATGTACGGAACCCGGAATGCCATGTTGATGGAATTCATGTAAATTAAATATCTATTAGGTTGAATACACTCCAGAAGTATTCTTCTGTGAAAAATGAACGAATTCGAAACTTGTGTTAGGGAAAGCTTGTGAAAATGTGTACACGAGTCTATATAAAATTATTCCTTTTATACAGGATGAAAAATCAGTAATCCACATGCTCACAACTCAGGAATGCATGTTTGTCGAATCCGTCATGCATGTAACATGTACGTAACACGGAATATCATGTAGAAGGAAACAATTCAAATTACATATCTCTAGGGTAGAATTCGCTCCAAGAGGGTTTTTCTGGGATCAAAGTGTGATTCTTGAAACTTGTGATAGGAGAAGCAATGAAGTCCAAGGGACTATTTCAAAGTGCATAAGTAACTTGTTTGGTGGTTGAAACATCCGTCATGCGCATGTTCACAGCTCAGAAATGCATGTTTGAGGAATCCGTGATGAACGAATCATGTTCGGAATACGGAATGCCATGGTTATGTAAACAATGTAAATTAATGTGTATTGGTGAGAATTTGCTCAAAGAGTGTTTTCTACTGCCAAATATCCGATTTTAGAACCTGATGATACAAAAAACTTATGAAGTCAGAGTAAATATTTCAAAGTGTAATATATGCCTTCTTTGGTGGATGAAAGTTCACTAATCCACATGTTCACAACTCAGATACGCATGTTTCTCGAATCCGTCATGCATGTATCATGTACGGAACCCGGAATGCCATGTTGATGGAATTCATGTAAATTATATATCTATTAGGTTGAATACACTCCAGAAGTATTCTTCTGTGAAAAATGAACGAATTCCAAACTTGTGTTAGGGAAAGCTTGTGAAAATGTGTACACGAGTCTATATGAAATTATTAGTTTTAGAGGATGAAAAATCAGTAATCCACATGCTCACAACTCAGGAATGCATGTTTGTCGAATCCGTCATGCATGTAACATGTACGGAACACGGAATATCATGTTGAAGGAATCTATTCAAATTACATATCTCTAGGGTAGAATTCGCTCCAAGAGGGTTTTTCTGGGATCAAAGTGTGATTCTTGAAACTGGTGATAGGAGAAGCAACGAAGTCCAAGGAACTATTTCAAAGTGCGTAAGTAACTTGTTTGGTGGTTGAAACAACTGTCATGCACATGTTCACAGCTCAGAAATGCATGTTTGAGGAATCCGTGATGCATGAAACATGTTCGGAATACGGAATGCCATGGTTATGTAAACAATGTAAATTACATGTGTATTGGTGAGAATTCGCTCAAAGAGTGTTTTCTACTGCCAAATGTCCGATTTTAGAACCTGGTGATACAAAAAACTTATGAAGTCAGAGTAAATATTTCAAAGTGTAATATATGCCTTCTTTGGTGGATGAAAGTTCACTAATCCACATGCTCACAACTCAGAAACGCATGTTTCTCGAATCCGTCATGCATGTATCATGTACGGAACCCGGAATGCCATGTTGATGGAATTCATGTTAATTATATATCTATTTGGTTGAATACACTCCAGAAGTGTTTTTCTGTGAAAAATGAACGAATTCGAAACTTCTGTTAGGGAAAGCTTGTGAAAATGTGTACACGAGTCTATATAAAATTATTCCTTTTATAGAGGATGAAAAATCAATAATCAACATGCTCACAACTCAGGAATGCATGTTTGTCGAATCCGTCATGCATGTAACACGTTCGGAACACGGAATATCATGTTGAAGGAATCTATTCAAATTACATATCTCTAGGGTAGAATTCGCTCCAAGAGGGTTTTTCTGGGATCAAAGTGTGATTCTTGAAACTGGTGATAGGAGAAGCAACGAAGTCCAAGGAACTATTTCAAAGTGCGTAAGTTACTTGTTTGGTGGTTGAAACATATGTCATGTGCATGTTCACAGCTCAGAAATGCATGTTTGAGGAATCCGTGATGCATGAAACATGTTCGGAATACGGAATGCCATGGTTATGTAAACAATGTAAATTACATGTGTATTGGTGAGAATTCGCTCAAAGAGTGTTTTCTACTGCCAAATGTCCGATTTTAGAACCTGGTGATACAAAAAACTTATGAAGTCAGAGTAAATATTTCAAAGTGTAATATATGCCTTCTTTGGTGGATGAAAGTTCACTAATCCACATGCTCACAACTCAGAAACGCATGTTTCTCGAATCCGTCATGCATGTATCATGTACGGAACCCGGAATGCCATGTTGATGGAATTCATGTAAATTAAATATCTATTAGATTGAATACACTCCAGAAGTATTCTTCTGTGAAGAATGAACGAATTCGAAACTTGTGTTACGGAAAGCTTGTGAAAATGTGTACACGAGTCTATATAAAATTATTCCTTTTATAGAGGATGAAAAATCAGTAATCCACATGCTCTCAACTCAGGAATGCATGTTTGTCGAATCCGTCATGCATGTAACATGTACGTAACACGGAATATCATGTAGAAGGAAACTATTCAAATTACATATCTCTAGGGTAGAATTCGCTCCAAGAGGGTTTTTCTGGGATCAAAGTGTGATTCTTGAAACTTGTGATAGGAGAAACAACGAAGTCCAAGGGACTATTTCAAAGTGCATAAGTAACTTGTTTGGTGGTTGAAACATCCGTCATGCGCATGTTCACAGCTCAGAAATGCATGTTTGAGGAATCCGTGATGCACGAATCCTGTTTGGAATACGGAATGCCATGGTTATGTAAACAATGTAAATTACATGTGTATTGGTGAGAATTCGCTCAAAGAGTGTTTTCTACTGCCAAATGTCCGATTTTAGAACCTGGTGATACAAAAAACTTATGAAGTCAGAGTAAATATTTCAAAGTGTAATATATGCCTTCTTTGGTGGATGAAAGTTCACTAATCCACATGCTCACAACTCAGAAACGCATGTTTCTCGAATCCGTCATGCATGTATCATGTACGGAACCCGGAATGCCATGTTGATGGAATTCATGTAAATTATATATCTATTAGGTTGAATACACTCCAGAAGTATTCTTCTGTGAAAAATGAACGAATTCGAAACTTGTGTTAGGGAAAGCTTGTGAAAATGTGTACACGAGTCTATATGAAATTATTCCTTTTATAGAGGATGAAAAATCAGTAATCCACATGCTCACAACTCAGGAATGCATGTTTGTGGAATCCGTCATGCATGTAACATGTACGGAACACGGAATATCATGTTGAAGGAATCTATTCTAATTACAGATCTCTAGGGTAGAATTCGCTCCAAGAGGGTTTTTCTGGGATCAAAGTGTGATTCTTGAAACTGGTGATAGGAGAAGCAACGAAGTCCAAGGAACTATTTCAAAGTGCATAAGTAACTTGTTTGGTGGTTGAAACATCTGTCATGCGCATGTTCACAGCTCAGAAATGCATGTTTGAGGAATCCGTGATGCATGAATCATGTTCGGAATACGGAATGCCATGGTTATGTAAACAATGTAAATCACATGTGTATTGGTGAGAATTCGCTCAAAGAGTGTTTTCTACTGCCAAATGTCCGATTTTAGAACCTGGTGATACAAAAAACTTATGAAGTCAGAGTAAATATTTCAAAGTGTAATATATGCCTTCTTTGGTGGATGAAAGTTCACTAATCCACATGCTCACAACTCAGAAACGCATGTTTCTCGAATCCGTCATGCATGTATAATGTACGGAACCCGGAATGCCATGTTGATGGAATTCATGTAAATTATATATCTATTAGGTTGAATACACTCCAGAAGTATTCTTCTGTGAAAAATGAACGAATTCGAAACTTGTGTTAGGGAAAGCTTGTGAAAATGTGTACACGAGTCTATATGAAATTATTCCTTTTATAGAGGATGAAAAATCAGTAATCCACATGCTCACAACTCAGGAATGCATGTTTGTCGAATCCGTCATGCATGTAACATGTACGGAACACGGAATATCATGTTGAAGGAATCTATTCAAATTACATATCTCTAGGGTAGAATTCGCTCCAAGAGGGTTTTTCTGGGATCAAAGTGTGATTCTTGAAACTGGTGATAGGAGAAGCAACGAAGTCCAAGGAACTATTTCAAAGTGCGTAAGTAACTTGTTTGGTGGTTGAAACAACTGTCATGCACATGTTCACAGCTCAGAAATGCATGTTTGAGGAATCCGTGATGCATGAAACATGTTCGGAATACGGAATGCCATGGTTATGTAAACAATGTAAATTACATGTGTATTGGTGAGAATTCGCTCAAAGAGTGTTTTCTACTGCCAAATGTCCGATTTTAGAACCTGGTGATACAAAAAAATTATGAAGTCAGAGTAAATATTTCAAAGTGTAATATATGCCTTCTTTGGTGGATGAAAGTTCACTAATCCACATGCTCACAACTCAGAAACGCATGTTTCTCGAATCCGTCATGCATGTATCATGTACGGAACCCGGAATGCCATGTTGATGGAATTCATGTAAATTATATATCTATTAGGTTGAATACACTCCAGAAGTATTCTTCTGTGAAAAATGAACGAATTCGAAACTTGTGTTAGGGAAAGCTTGTGAAAATGTGTACACGAGTCTATATGAAATTATTCCTTTTATAGAGGATGAAAAATCAGTAATCCACATGCTCACAACTCAGGAATGCATGTTTGTGGAATCCGTCATGCATGTAACATGTACGGAACACGGAATATCATGTTGAAGGAAACTATTCTAATTACATATCTCTAGGGTAGAATTCGCTCCAAGAGGGTTTTTCTGGGATCAAAGTGTGATTCTTGAAACTTGTGATAGGAGAAGCAACGAAGTCCAAGGGACTATATCAAAGTGAATAAGTAACATGTTTGGTTGTTGAAACATCTGTCATGCGCATATTCACAGCTCAGAAATGCATGTTTGAGGAATCTGTGATGCATGAAACATGTTCGGAATACGGAATGCCATGGTTATGTAAACAATGTAAATTACATGTGTATTGGTGAGAATTCACTCAAAGCGTGTTTTCTACTGCCAAATATCCGATTTTAGAACCTGGTGATACAAAAAACTTATGAAGTCAGAGTAAATATTTCAAAGTGTAATATATGCCTTCTTTGGTGGATGAAAGTTCACTAATCCACATGTTCACAACTCAGAAACGCATGTTTCTCGAATCCGTCATGCATGTATCATGTACGGAACCCGGAATGTCATGTTGATGGAATTCATGTAAATTATATATCTATTAGGTTGAATACACTCCAGAAGTATTCTTCTGTGAAAAATGAACGAATTCGAAACTTGTGTTAGGGAAAGCTTGTGAAAATGTGTACACGAGTCTATATGAAATTATTCCTTTTATAGAGGATGAAAAATCAGTAATCCACATGCTCACAACTCAGGAATGCATGTTTGTGGAATCCGTCATGCATGTAACACGTTCGGAACACGGAATATCATGTTGAAGGAATCTATTCAAATTACATATCTCTAGGGTAGAATTCGCTCCAAGAGGGTTTTTCTGGGATCAAAGTGTGATTCTTGAAACTGGTGATAGGAGAAGCAACGAAGTCCAAGGAACTATTTCAAAGTGCGTAAGTTACTTGTTTGGTGGTTGAAACATATGTCATGTGCATGTTCACAGCTCAGAAATGCATGTTTGAGGAATCCGTGATGCATGAAACATGTTCGGAATACGGAATGCCATGGTTATGTAAACAATGTAAATTACATGTGTATTGGTGAGAATTCGCTCCAAGAGTGTTTTCTACTGCCAAATGTCCGATTTTAGAACCTGGTGATACAAAAAACTTATGAAGTCAGAGTAAATATTTCAAAGTGTAATATATGCCTTCTTTGGTGGATGAAAGTTCACTAATCCACATGCTCACAACTCAGAAACGCATGTTTCTCGAATCCGTCATGCATGTATCATGTACGGAACCCGGAATGCCATGTTGATGGAATTCATGTAAATTAAATATCTATTAGGTTGAATACACTCCAGAAGTATTCTTCTGTGAAAAATGAACGAATTCGAAACTTGTGTTAGGGAAAGCTTGTGAAAATGTGTACACGAGTCTATATAAAATTATTCCTTTTATACAGGATGAAAAATCAGTAATCCACATGCTCACAACTCAGGAATGCATGTTTGTCGAATCCGTCATGCATGTAACATGTACGTAACACGGAATATCATGTAGAAGGAAACAATTCAAATTACATATCTCTAGGGTAGAATTCGCTCCAAGAGGGTTTTTCTGGGATCAAAGTGTGATTCTTGAAACTTGTGATAGGAGAAGCAACGAAGTCCAAGGGACTATTTCAAAGTGCATAAGTAACTTGTTTGGTGGTTGAAACATCCGTCATGCGCATGTTCACAGCTCAGAAATGCATGTTTGAGGAATCCGTGATGAACGAATCATGTTCGGAATACGGAATGCCATGGTTATGTAAACAATGTAAATTAATGTGTATTGGTGAGAATTTGCTCAAAGAGTGTTTTCTACTGCCAAATATCCGATTTTAGAACCTGATGATACAAAAAACTTATGAAGTCAGAGTAAATATTTCAAAGTGTAATATATGCCTTCTTTGGTGGATGAAAGTTCACTAATCCACATGTTCACAACTCAGAAACGCATGTTTCTCGAATCCGTCATGCATGTATCATGTACGGAACCCGGAATGCCATGTTGATGGAATTCATGTAAATTATATATCTATTAGGTTGAATACACTCCAGAAGTATTCTTCTGTGAAAAATGAACGAATTCCAAACTTGTGTTAGGGAAAGCTTGTGAAAATGTGTACACGAGTCTATATGAAATTATTAGTTTTAGAGGATGAAAAATCAGTAATCCACATGCTCACAACTCAGGAATGCATGTTTGTCGAATCCGTCATGCATGTAACATGTACGGAACACGGAATATCATGTTGAAGGAATCTATTCAAATTACATATCTCTAGGGTAGAATTCGCTCCAAGAGGGTTTTTCTGGGATCAAAGTGTGATTCTTGAAACTGGTGATAGGAGAAGCAACGAAGTCCAAGGAACTATTTCAAAGTGCGTAAGTAACTTGTTTGGTGGTTGAAACAACTGTCATGCACATGTTCACAGCTCAGAAATGCATGTTTGAGGAATCCGTGATGCATGAAACATGTTCGGAATACGGAATGCCATGGTTATGTAAACAATGTAAATTACATGTGTATTGGTGAGAATTCGCTCAAAGAGTGTTTTCTACTGCCAAATGTCCGATTTTAGAACCTGGTGATACAAAAAACTTATGAAGTCAGAGTAAATATTTCAAAGTGTAATATATGCCTTCTTTGGTGGATGAAAGTTCACTAATCCACATGCTCACAACTCAGAAACGCATGTTTGTCGAATACGTCATGCATGTATCATGTACGGAACCCGGAATGCCATGTTGATGGAATTCATGTTAATTATATATCTATTTGGTTGAATACACTCCAGAAGTGTTTTTCTGTGAAAAATGAACGAATTCGAAACTTCTGTTAGGGAAAGCTTGTGAAAATGTGTACACGAGTCTATATAAAATTATTCCTTTTATAGAGGATGAAAAATCAATAATCAACATGCTCACAACTCAGGAATGCATGTTTGTCGAATCCGTCATGCATGTAACACGTTCGGAACACGGAATATCATGTTGAAGGAATCTATTCAAATTACATATCTCTAGGGTAGAATTCGCTCCAAGAGGGTTTTTCTGGGATCAAAGTGTGATTCTTGAAACTGGTGATAGGAGAAGCAACGAAGTCCAAGGAACTATTTCAAAGTGCGTAAGTTACTTGTTTGGTGGTTGAAACATATGTCATGTGCATGTTCACAGCTCAGAAATGCATGTTTGAGGAATCCGTGATGCATGAAACATGTTCGGAATACGGAATGCCATGGTTATGTAAACAATGTAAATTACATGTGTATTGGTGAGAATTCGCTCAAAGAGTGTTTTCTACTGCCAAATGTCCGATTTTAGAACCTGGTGATACAAAAAACTTATGAAGTCAGAGTAAATATTTCAAAGTGTAATATATGCCTTCTTTGGTGGATGAAAGTTCACTAATCCACATGCTCACAACTCAGAAACGCATGTTTCTCGAATCCGTCATGCATGTATCATGTACGGAACCCGGAATGCCATGTTGATGGAATTCATGTAAATTAAATATCTATTAGGTTGAATACACTCCAGAAGTATTCTTCTGTGAAGAATGAACGAATTCGAAACTTGTGTTACGGAAAGCTTGTGAAAATGTGTACACGAGTCTATATAAAATTATTCCTTTTATAGAGGATGAAAAATCAGTAATCCACATGCTCTCAACTCAGGAATGCATGTTTGTCGAATCCGTCATGCATGTAACATGTACGTAACACGGAATATCATGTAGAAGGAAACTATTCAAATTACATATCTCTAGGGTAGAATTCGCTCCAAGAGGGTTTTTCTGGGATCAAAGTGTGATTCTTGAAACTTGTGATAGGAGAAACAACGAAGTCCAAGGGACTATTTCAAAGTGCATAAGTAACTTGTTTGGTGGTTGAAACATCCGTCATGCGCATGTTCACAGCTCAGAAATGCATGTTTGAGGAATCCGTGATGCACGAATCCTGTTTGGAATACGGAATGCCATGGTTATGTAAACAATGTAAATTACATGTGTATTGGTGAGAATTCGCTCAAAGAGTGTTTTCTACTGCCAAATATCCGATTTTAGAACCTGGTGATACAAAAAACTTATGAAGTCAGAGTAAATATTTCAAAGTGTAATATATGCCTTCTTTGGTGGATGAAAGTTCACTAATCCACATGCTCACAACTCAGAAACGCATGTTTCTCGAATCCGTCATGCATGTATCAAGTACGGAACCCGGAATTCCATGTTGATGGAATTCATGTAAATTATATATCTATTAGGTTGAATACACTCCAGAAGTATTCTTCTGTGAAAAATGAACGAATTCGAAACTTGTGTTAGGGAAAGCTTGTGAAAATGTGTACACGAGTCTATATGAAATTATTCCTTTTATAGAGGATGAAAAATCAGTAATCCACATGCTCACAACTCAGGAATGCATGTTTGTCGAATCCGTCATGCATGTAACATGTACGGAACACGGAATATCATGTTGAAGGAATCTATTCAAATTACATATCTCTAGGGTAGAATTCGCTCCAAGAGGGTTTTTCTGGGATCAAAGTGTGATTCTTGAAACTGGTGATAGGAGAAGCAACGAAGTCCAAGGAAATTTTTCAAAGTGCGTAAGTAACTTGTTTGGTGGTTGAAACATCTCTCATGCGCATGTTCACAGCTCAGAAATGCATGTTTGAGGAATCCGTGATGCATGAAACATGTTCGGAATACGGAATGCCATGGTTATGTAAACAATGTAAATTACATGTGTATTGGTGAGAATTCGCTCAAAGAGTGTTTTCTACTGCCAAATGTCCGATTTTAGAACCTGGTGATACAAAAAAATTATGAAGTCAGAGTAAATATTTCAAAGTGTAATATATGCCTTCTTTGGTGGATGAAAGTTCACTAATCCACATGCTCACAACTCAGAAACGCATGTTTCTCGAATCCGTCATGCATGTATCATGTACGGAACCCGGAATGCCATGTTGATGGAATTCATGTAAATTATATATCTATTAGGTTGAATACACTCCAGAAGTATTCTTCTGTGAAAAATGAACGAATTCGAAACTTGTGTTAGGGAAAGCTTGTGAAAATGTGTACACGAGTCTATATGAAATTATTCCTTTTATAGAGGATGAAAAATCAGTAATCCACATGCTCACAACTCAGGAATGCATGTTTGTCGAATCCGTCATGCATGTAACATGTACGGAACACGGAATATCATGTTGAAGGAATCTATTCAAATTACATATCTCTAGGGTAGAATTCGCTCCAAGAGGGTTTTTCTGGGATCAAAGTGTGATTCTTGAAACTGGTGATAGGAGAAGCAACGAAGTCCAAGGAAATTTTTCAAAGTGCATAAGTAACTTGTTTGGTGGTTGAAACATCTCTCATGCGCATGTTCACAGCTCAGAAATGCATGTTTGAGGAATCCGTGATGCATGAAACATGTTCGGAATACGGAATGCCATGGTTATGTAAACAATGTAAATTACATGTGTATTGGTGAGAATTCGCTCAAAGAGTGTTTTCTACTGCCAAATGTCCGATTTTAGAACCTGGTGATACAAAAAAATTATGAAGTCAGAGTAAATATTTCAAAGTGTAATATATGCCTTCTTTGGTGGATGAAAGTTCACTAATCCACATGCTCACAACTCAGAAACGCATGTTTCTCGAATCCGTCATGCATGTATCATGTACGGAACCCGGAATGCCATGTTGATGGAATTCATGTAAATTATATATCTATTAGGTTGAATACACTCCAGAAGAATTCTTCTGTGAAAAATGAACGAATTCGAAACTTGTGTTAGGGAAAGCTTGTGAAAATGTGTACACGAGTCTATATGAAATTATTCCTTTTATAGAGGATGAAAAATCAGTAATCCACATGCTCACAACTCAGGAATGCATGTTTGTGGAATCCGTCATGCATGTAACATGTACGGAACACGGAATATCATGTTGAAGGAATCTATTCAAATTACATATCTCTAAGGTAGAATTCGCTCCAAGAGGGTTTTTCTGGGATCAAAGTGTGATTCTTGAAACTGGTGATAGGAGAAGCAACGAAGTCCAAGGAACTATTTCAAAGTGCGTAAGTTACTTGTTTGGTGGTTGAAACATCCGTCATGCGCATGTTCACAGCTCAGAAATGCATGTTTGAGGAATCCGTGATGCATGAAACATGTTCGGAATACGGAATGCCATGGTTATGTAAACAATGTAAATTACATGTGTATTGGTGAGAATTCGCTCAAAGAGTGTTTTCTACTGCCAAATGTCCGATTTTAGAACCTGGTGATACAAAAAACTTATGAAGTCAGAGTAAATATTTCAAAGTGTAATATATGCCTTCTTTGGTGGATGAAAGTTCACTAATCCACATGCTCACAACTCAGAAACGCATGTTTCTCGAATCCGTCATGCATGTATCATGTACGGAACCCGGAATGCCATGTTGATGGAATTCATGTAAATTAAATATCTATTAGGTTGAATACACTCCAGAAGTATTCTTCTGTGAAGAATGAACGAATTCGAAACTTGTGTTACGGAAAGCTTGTGAAAATGTGTACACGAGTCTATATAAAATTATTCCTTTTATAGAGGATGAAAAATCAGTAATCCACATGCTCTCAACTCAGGAATGCATGTTTGTCGAATCCGTCATGCATGTAACACGTTCGGAACACGGAATATCATGTTGAAGGAATCTATTCAAATTACATATCTCTAGGTTAGAATTCGCTCCAAGAGGGTTTTTCTGGGATCAAAGTGTGATTCTTGAAACTGGTGATAGGAGAAGCAACGAAGTCCAAGGAACTATTTCAAAGTGCGTAAGTTACTTGTTTGGTGGTTGAAACATATGTCATGTGCATGTTCACAGCTCAGAAATGCATGTTTGAGGAATCCGTGATGCATGAAACATGTTCGGAATACGGAATGCCATGGTTATGTAAACAATGTAAATTACATGTGTATTGGTGAGAATTCGCTCAAAGAGTGTTTTCTACTGCCAAATGTCCGATTTTAGAACCTGGTGATACAAAAAACTTATGAAGTCAGAGTAAATATTTCAAAGTGTAATATATGCCTTCTTTGGTGGATGAAAGTTCACTAATCCACATGCTCACAACTCAGAAACGCATGTTTCTCGAATCCGTCATGCATGTATCATGTACGGAACCCGGAATGCCATGTTGATGGAATTCATGTAAATTAAATATCTATTAGGTTGAATACACTCCAGAAGTATTCTTCTGTGAAGAATGAACGAATTCGAAACTTGTGTTACGGAAAGCTTGTGAAAATGTGTACACGAGTCTATATAAAATTATTCCTTTTATAGAGGATGAAAAATCAGTAATCCACATGCTCTCAACTCAGGAATGCATGTTTGTCGAATCCGTCATGCATGTAACATGTACGTAACACGGAATATCATGTAGAAGGAAACTATTCAAATTACATATCTCTAGGGTAGAATTCGCTCCAAGAGGGTTTTTCTGGGATCAAAGTGTGATTCTTGAAACTGGTGATAGGAGAAGCAACGAAGTCCAAGGAACTATTTCAAAGTGCATAAGTAACTTGTTTGGTGGTTGAAACATCTGTCATGCGCATGTTCACAGCTCAGAAATGCATGTTTGAGGAATCCGTGATGCATGAATCATGTTCGGAATACGGAATGCCATGGTTATGTAAACAATGTAAATCACATGTGTATTGGTGAGAATTCGCTCAAAGAGTGTTTTCTACTGCCAAATGTCCGATTTTAGAACCTGGTGATACAAAAAACTTATGAAGTCAGAGTAAATATTTCAAAGTGTAATATATGCCTTCTTTGGTGGATGAAAGTTCACTAATCCACATGCTCACAACTCAGAAACGCATGTTTCTCGAATCCGTCATGCATGTATAATGTACGGAACCCGGAATGCCATGTTGATGGAATTCATGTAAATTATATATCTATTAGGTTGAATACACTCCAGAAGTATTCTTCTGTGAAAAATGAACGAATTCGAAACTTGTGTTAGGGAAAGCTTGTGAAAATGTGTACACGAGTCTATATGAAATTATTCCTTTTATAGAGGATGAAAAATCAGTAATCCACATGCTCACAACTCAGGAATGCATGTTTGTCGAATCCGTCATGCATGTAACATGTACGGAACACGGAATATCATGTTGAAGGAATCTATTCAAATTACATATCTCTAGGGTAGAATTCGCTCCAAGAGGGTTTTTCTGGGATCAAAGTGTGATTCTTGAAACTGGTGATAGGAGAAGCAACGAAGTCCAAGGAACTATTTCAAAGTGCGTAAGTAACTTGTTTGGTGGTTGAAACAACTGTCATGCACATGTTCACAGCTCAGAAATGCATGTTTGAGGAATCCGTGATGCATGAAACATGTTCGGAATACGGAATGCCATGGTTATGTAAACAATGTAAATTACATGTGTATTGGTGAGAATTCGCTCAAAGAGTGTTTTCTACTGCCAAATGTCCGATTTTAGAACCTGGTGATACAAAAAAATTATGAAGTCAGAGTAAATATTTCAAAGTGTAATATATGCCTTCTTTGGTGGATGAAAGTTCACTAATCCACATGCTCACAACTCAGAAACGCATGTTTCTCGAATCCGTCATGCATGTATCATGTACGGAACCCGGAATGCCATGTTGATGGAATTCATGTAAATTATATATCTATTAGGTTGAATACACTCCAGAAGTATTCTTCTGTGAAAAATGAACGAATTCGAAACTTGTGTTAGGGAAAGCTTGTGAAAATGTGTACACGAGTCTATATGAAATTATTCCTTTTATAGAGGATGAAAAATCAGTAATCCACATGCTCACAACTCAGGAATGCATGTTTGTGGAATCCGTCATGCATGTAACATGTACGGAACACGGAATATCATGTTGAAGGAAACTATTCTAATTACATATCTCTAGGGTAGAATTCGCTCCAAGAGGGTTTTTCTGGGATCAAAGTGTGATTCTTGAAACTTGTGATAGGAGAAGCAACGAAGTCCAAGGGACTATATCAAAGTGAATAAGTAACATGTTTGGTTGTTGAAACATCTGTCATGCGCATATTCACAGCTCAGAAATGCATGTTTGAGGAATCTGTGATGCATGAAACATGTTCGGAATACGGAATGCCATGGTTATGTAAACAATGTAAATTACATGTGTATTGGTGAGAATTCACTCAAAGCGTGTTTTCTACTGCCAAATATCCGATTTTAGAACCTGGTGATACAAAAAACTTATGAAGTCAGAGTAAATATTTCAAAGTGTAATATATGCCTTCTTTGGTGGATGAAAGTTCACTAATCCACATGTTCACAACTCAGAAACGCATGTTTCTCGAATCCGTCATGCATGTATCATGTACGGAACCCGGAATGTCATGTTGATGGAATTCATGTAAATTATATATCTATTAGGTTGAATACACTCCAGAAGTATTCTTCTGTGAAAAATGAACGAATTCGAAACTTGTGTTAGGGAAAGCTTGTGAAAATGTGTACACGAGTCTATATGAAATTATTCCTTTTATAGAGGATGAAAAATCAGTAATCCACATGCTCACAACTCAGGAATGCATGTTTGTGGAATCCGTCATGCATGTAACACGTTCGGAACACGGAATATCATGTTGAAGGAATCTATTCAAATTACATATCTCTAGGGTAGAATTCGCTCCAAGAGGGTTTTTCTGGGATCAAAGTGTGATTCTTGAAACTGGTGATAGGAGAAGCAACGAAGTCCAAGGAACTATTTCAAAGTGCGTAAGTTACTTGTTTGGTGGTTGAAACATATGTCATGTGCATGTTCACAGCTCAGAAATGCATGTTTGAGGAATCCGTGATGCATGAAACATGTTCGGAATACGGAATGCCATGGTTATGTAAACAATGTAAATTACATGTGTATTGGTGAGAATTCGCTCCAAGAGTGTTTTCTACTGCCAAATGTCCGATTTTAGAACCTGGTGATACAAAAAACTTATGAAGTCAGAGTAAATATTTCAAAGTGTAATATATGCCTTCTTTGGTGGATGAAAGTTCACTAATCCACATGCTCACAACTCAGAAACGCATGTTTCTCGAATCCGTCATGCATGTATCATGTACGGAACCCGGAATGCCATGTTGATGGAATTCATGTAAATTAAATATCTATTAGGTTGAATACACTCCAGAAGTATTCTTCTGTGAAAAATGAACGAATTCGAAACTTGTGTTAGGGAAAGCTTGTGAAAATGTGTACACGAGTCTATATAAAATTATTCCTTTTATACAGGATGAAAAATCAGTAATCCACATGCTCACAACTCAGGAATGCATGTTTGTCGAATCCGTCATGCATGTAACATGTACGTAACACGGAATATCATGTAGAAGGAAACAATTCAAATTACATATCTCTAGGGTAGAATTCGCTCCAAGAGGGTTTTTCTGGGATCAAAGTGTGATTCTTGAAACTTGTGATAGGAGAAGCAACGAAGTCCAAGGGACTATTTCAAAGTGCATAAGTAACTTGTTTGGTGGTTGAAACATCCGTCATGCGCATGTTCACAGCTCAGAAATGCATGTTTGAGGAATCCGTGATGAACGAATCATGTTCGGAATACGGAATGCCATGGTTATGTAAACAATGTAAATTAATGTGTATTGGTGAGAATTTGCTCAAAGAGTGTTTTCTACTGCCAAATATCCGATTTTAGAACCTGATGATACAAAAAACTTATGAAGTCAGAGTAAATATTTCAAAGTGTAATATATGCCTTCTTTGGTGGATGAAAGTTCACTAATCCACATGTTCACAACTCAGAAACGCATGTTTCTCGAATCCGTCATGCATGTATCATGTACGGAACCCGGAATGCCATGTTGATGGAATTCATGTAAATTATATATCTATTAGGTTGAATACACTCCAGAAGTATTCTTCTGTGAAAAATGAACGAATTCCAAACTTGTGTTAGGGAAAGCTTGTGAAAATGTGTACACGAGTCTATATGAAATTATTAGTTTTAGAGGATGAAAAATCAGTAATCCACATGCTCACAACTCAGGAATGCATGTTTGTCGAATCCGTCATGCATGTAACATGTACGGAACACGGAATATCATGTTGAAGGAATCTATTCAAATTACATATCTCTAGGGTAGAATTCGCTCCAAGAGGGTTTTTCTGGGATCAAAGTGTGATTCTTGAAACTGGTGATAGGAGAAGCAACGAAGTCCAAGGAACTATTTCAAAGTGCGTAAGTAACTTGTTTGGTGGTTGAAACAACTGTCATGCACATGTTCACAGCTCAGAAATGCATGTTTGAGGAATCCGTGATGCATGAAACATGTTCGGAATACGGAATGCCATGGTTATGTAAACAATGTAAATTACATGTGTATTGGTGAGAATTCGCTCAAAGAGTGTTTTCTACTGCCAAATGTCCGATTTTAGAACCTGGTGATACAAAAAACTTATGAAGTCAGAGTAAATATTTCAAAGTGTAATATATGCCTTCTTTGGTGGATGAAAGTTCACTAATCCACATGCTCACAACTCAGAAACGCATGTTTGTCGAATACGTCATGCATGTATCATGTACGGAACCCGGAATGCCATGTTGATGGAATTCATGTTAATTATATATCTATTTGGTTGAATACACTCCAGAAGTGTTTTTCTGTGAAAAATGAACGAATTCGAAAATTCTGTTAGGGAAAGCTTGTGAAAATGTGTACACGAGTCTATATAAAATTATTCCTTTTATAGAGGATGAAAAATCAATAATCAACATGCTCACAACTCAGGAATGCATGTTTGTCGAATCCGTCATGCATGTAACACGTTCGGAACACGGAATATCATGTTGAAGGAATCTATTCAAATTACATATCTCTAGGGTAGAATTCGCTCCAAGAGGGTTTTTCTGGGATCAAAGTGTGATTCTTGAAACTGGTGATAGGAGAAGCAACGAAGTCCAAGGAACTATTTCAAAGTGCGTAAGTTACTTGTTTGGTGGTTGAAACATATGTCATGTGCATGTTCACAGCTCAGAAATGCATGTTTGAGGAATCCGTGATGCATGAAACATGTTCGGAATACGGAATGCCATGGTTATGTAAACAATGTAAATTACATGTGTATTGGTGAGAATTCGCTCAAAGAGTGTTTTCTACTGCCAAATGTCCGATTTTAGAACCTGGTGATACAAAAAAATTATGAAGTCAGAGTAAATATTTCAAAGTGTAATATATGCCTTCTTTGGTGGATGAAAGTTCACTAATCCACATGCTCACAACTCAGAAACGCATGTTTCTCGAATCCGTCATGCATGTATCATGTACGGAACCCGGAATGCCATGTTGATGGAATTCATGTAAATTAAATATCTATTAGGTTGAATACACTCCAGAAGTATTCTTCTGTGAAGAATGAACGAATTCGAAACTTGTGTTACGGAAAGCTTGTGAAAATGTGTACACGAGTCTATATAAAATTATTCCTTTTATAGAGGATGAAAAATCAGTAATCCACATGCTCTCAACTCAGGAATGCATGTTTGTCGAATCCGTCATGCATGTAACATGTACGTAACACGGAATATCATGTAGAAGGAAACTATTCAAATTACATATCTCTAGGGTAGAATTCGCTCCAAGAGGGTTTTTCTGGGATCAAAGTGTGATTCTTGAAACTTGTGATAGGAGAAACAACGAAGTCCAAGGGACTATTTCAAAGTGCATAAGTAACTTGTTTGGTGGTTGAAACATCCGTCATGCGCATGTTCACAGCTCAGAAATGCATGTTTGAGGAATCCGTGATGCACGAATCCTGTTTGGAATACGGAATGCCATGGTTATGTAAACAATGTAAATTACATGTGTATTGGTGAGAATTCGCTCAAAGAGTGTTTTCTACTGCCAAATATCCGATTTTAGAACCTGGTGATACAAAAAACTTATGAAGTCAGAGTAAATATTTCAAAGTGTAATATATGCCTTCTTTGGTGGATGAAAGTTCACTAATCCACATGCTCACAACTCAGAAACGCATGTTTCTCGAATCCGTCATGCATGTATCAAGTACGGAACCCGGAATGCCATGTTGATGGAATTCATGTAAATTATATATCTATTAGGTTGAATACACTCCAGAAGTATTCTTCTGTGAAAAATGAACGAATTCGAAACTTGTGTTAGGGAAAGCTTGTGAAAATGTGTACACGAGTCTATATGAAATTATTCCTTTTATAGAGGATGAAAAATCAGTAATCCACATGCTCACAACTCAGGAATGCATGTTTGTCGAATCCGTCATGCATGTAACATGTACGGAACACGGAATATCATGTTGAAGGAATCTATTCAAATTACATATCTCTAGGGTAGAATTCGCTCCAAGAGGGTTTTTCTGGGATCAAAGTGTGATTCTTGAAACTGGTGATAGGAGAAGCAACGAAGTCCAAGGAAATTTTTCAAAGTGCGTAAGTAACTTGTTTGGTGGTTGAAACATCTCTCATGCGCATGTTCACAGCTCAGAAATGCATGTTTGAGGAATCCGTGATGCATGAAACATGTTCGGAATACGGAATGCCATGGTTATGTAAACAATGTAAATTACATGTGTATTGGTGAGAATTCGCTCAAAGAGTGTTTTCTACTGCCAAATGTCCGATTTTAGAACCTGGTGATACAAAAAAATTATGAAGTCAGAGTAAATATTTCAAAGTGTAATATATGCCTTCTTTGGTGGATGAAAGTTCACTAATCCACATGCTCACAACTCAGAAACGCATGTTTCTCGAATCCGTCATGCATGTATCATGTACGGAACCCGGAATGCCATGTTGATGGAATTCATGTAAATTATATATCTATTAGGTTGAATACACTCCAGAAGTATTCTTCTGTGAAAAATGAACGAATTCGAAACTTGTGTTAGGGAAAGCTTGTGAAAATGTGTACCCGAGTCTATATGAAATTATTCCTTTTATAGAGGATGAAAAATCAGTAATCCACATGCTCACAACTCAGGAATGCATGTTTGTCGAATCCGTCATGCATGTAACATGTACGGAACACGGAATATCATGTTGAAGGAATCTATTCAAATTACATATCTCTAGGGTAGAATTCGCTCCAAGAGGGTTTTTCTGGGATCAAAGTGTGATTCTTGAAACTGGTGATAGGAGAAGCAACGAAGTCCAAGGAAATTTTTCAAAGTGCATAAGTAACTTGTTTGGTGGTTGAAACATCTCTCATGCGCATGTTCACAGCTCAGAAATGCATGTTTGAGGAATCCGTGATGCATGAAACATGTTCGGAATACGGAATGCCATGGTTATGTAAACAATGTAAATTACATGTGTATTGGTGAGAATTCGCTCAAAGAGTGTTTTCTACTGCCAAATGTCCGATTTTAGAACCTGGTGATACAAAAAAATTATGAAGTCAGAGTAAATATTTCAAAGTGTAATATATGCCTTCTTTGGTGGATGAAAGTTCACTAATCCACATGCTCACAACTCAGAAACGCATGTTTCTCGAATCCGTCATGCATGTATCATGTACGGAACCCGGAATGCCATGTTGATGGAATTCATGTAAATTATATATCTATTAGGTTGAATACACTCCAGAAGAATTCTTCTGTGAAAAATGAACGAATTCGAAACTTGTGTTAGGGAAAGCTTGTGAAAATGTGTACACGAGTCTATATGAAATTATTCCTTTTATAGAGGATGAAAAATCAGTAATCCACATGCTCACAACTCAGGAATGCATGTTTGTGGAATCCGTCATGCATGTAACATGTACGGAACACGGAATATCATGTTGAAGGAATCTATTCAAATTACATATCTCTAGGGTAGAATTCGCTCCAAGAGGGTTTTTCTGGGATCAAAGTGTGATTCTTGAAACTGGTGATAGGAGAAGCAACGAAGTCCAAGGAACTATTTCAAAGTGCGTAAGTTACTTTTTTGGTGGTTGAAACATATGTCATGTGCATGTTCACAGCTCAGAAATGCATGTTTGAGGAATCCGTGATGCATGAAACATGTTCGGAATACGGAATGCCATGGTTATGTAAACAATGTAAATTACATGTGTATTGGTGAGAATTCGCTCAAAGAGTGTTTTCTACTGCCAAATGTCCGATTTTAGAACCTGGTGATACAAAAAACTTATGAAGTCAGAGTAAATATTTCAAAGTGTAATATATGCCTTCTTTGGTGGATGAAAGTTCACTAATCCACATGCTCACAACTCAGAAACGCATGTTTCTCGAATCCGTCATGCATGTATCATGTACGGAACCCGGAATGCCATGTTGATGGAATTCATGTAAATTAAATATCTATTAGGTTGAATACACTCCAGAAGTATTCTTCTGTGAAGAATGAACGAATTCGAAACTTGTGTTACGGAAAGCTTGTGAAAATGTGTACACGAGTCTATATAAAATTATTCCTTTTATAGAGGATGAAAAATCAGTAATCCACATGCTCTCAACTCAGGAATGCATGTTTGTCGAATCCGTCATGCATGTAACATGTACGTAACACGGAATATCATGTAGAAGGAAACTATTCAAATTACATATCTCTAGGGTAGAATTCGCTCCAAGAGGGTTTTTCTGGGATCAAAGTGTGATTCTTGAAACTTGTGATAGGAGAAACAACGAAGTCCAAGGGACTATTTCAAAGTGCATAAGTAACTTGTTTGGTGGTTGAAACATCCGTCATGCGCATGTTCACAGCTCAGAAATGCATGTTTGAGGAATCCGTGATGCACGAATCCTGTTTGGAATACGGAATGCCATGGTTATGTAAACAATGTAAATTACATGTGTATTGGTGAGAATTCGCTCAAAGAGTGTTTTCTACTGCCAAATATCCGATTTTAGAACCTGGTGATACAAAAAACTTATGAAGTCAGAGTAAATATTTCAAAGTGTAATATATGCCTTCTTTGGTGGATGAAAGTTCACTAATCCACATGCTCACAACTCAGAAACGCATGTTTCTCGAATCCGTCATGCATGTATCAAGTACGGAACCCGGAATGCCATGTTGATGGAATTCATGTAAATTATATATCTATTAGGTTGAATACACTCCAGAAGTATTCTTCTGTGAAAAATGAACGAATTCGAAACTTGTGTTAGGGAAAGCTTGTGAAAATGTGTACACGAGTCTATATGAAATTATTCCTTTTATAGAGGATGAAAAATCAGTAATCCACATGCTCACAACTCAGGAATGCATGTTTGTCGAATCCGTCATGCATGTAACATGTACGGAACACGGAATATCATGTTGAAGGAATCTATTCAAATTACATATCTCTAGGGTAGAATTCGCTCCAAGAGGGTTTTTCTGGGATCAAAGTGTGATTCTTGAAACTGGTGATAGGAGAAGCAACGAAGTCCAAGGAAATTTTTCAAAGTGCGTAAGTAACTTGTTTGGTGGTTGAAACATCTCTCATGCGCATGTTCACAGCTCAGAAATGCATGTTTGAGGAATCCGTGATGCATGAAACATGTTCGGAATACGGAATGCCATGGTTATGTAAACAATGTAAATTACATGTGTATTGGTGAGAATTCGCTCAAAGAGTGTTTTCTACTGCCAAATGTCCGATTTTAGAACCTGGTGATACAAAAAAATTATGAAGTCAGAGTAAATATTTCAAAGTGTAATATATGCCTTCTTTGGTGGATGAAAGTTCACTAATCCACATGCTCACAACTCAGAAACGCATGCTTCTCGAATCCGTCATGCATGTATCATGTACGGAACCCGGAATGCCATGTTGATGGAATTCATGTAAATTATATATCTATTAGGTTGAATACACTCCAGAAGTATTCTTCTGTGAAAAATGAACGAATTCGAAACTTGTGTTAGGGAAAGCTTGTGAAAATGTGTACACGAGTCTATATGAAATTATTCCTTTTATAGAGGATGAAAAATCAGTAATCCACATGCTCACAACTCAGGAATGCATGTTTGTCGAATCCGTCATGCATGTAACATGTACGGAACACGGAATATCATGTTGAAGGAATCTATTCAAATTACATATCTCTAGGGTAGAATTCGCTCCAAGAGGGTTTTTCTGGGATCAAAGTGTGATTCTTGAAACTGGTGATAGGAGAAGCAACGAAGTCCAAGGAAATTTTTCAAAGTGCATAAGTAACTTGTTTGGTGGTTGAAACATCTCTCATGCGCATGTTCACAGCTCAGAAATGCATGTTTGAGGAATCCGTGATGCATGAAACATGTTCGGAATACGGAATGCCATGGTTATGTAAACAATGTAAATTACATGTGTATTGGTGAGAATTCGCTCAAAGAGTGTTTTCTACTGCCAAATGTCCGATTTTAGAACCTGGTGATACAAAAAAATTATGAAGTCAGAGTAAATATTTCAAAGTGTAATATATGCCTTCTTTGGTGGATGAAAGTTCACTAATCCACATGCTCACAACTCAGAAACGCATGTTTCTCGAATCCGTCATGCATGTATCATGTACGGAACCCGGAATGCCATGTTGATGGAATTCATGTAAATTATATATCTATTAGGTTGAATACACTCCAGAAGTATTCTTCTGTGAAAAATGAACGAATTCGAAACTTGTGTTAGGGAAAGCTTGTGAAAATGTGTACACGAGTCTATATGAAATTATTCCTTTTATAGAGGATGAAAAATCAGTAATCCACATGCTCACAACTCAGGAATGCATGTTTGTGGAATCCGTCATGCATGTAACATGTACGGAACACGGAATATCATGTTGAAGGAATCTATTCAAATTACATATCTCTAGGGTAGAATTCGCTCCAAGAGGGTTTTTCTGGGATCAAAGTGTGATTGTTGAAACTGGTGATAGGAGAAGCAACGAAGTCCAAGGAACTATTTCAAAGTGCGTAAGTTACTTGTTTGGTGGTTGAAACATATGTCATGTGCATGTTCACAGCTCAGAAATGCATGTTTGAGGAATCCGTGATGCATGAAACATGTTCGGAATACGGAATGCCATGGTTATGTAAACAATGTAAATTACATGTGTATTGGTGAGAATTCGCTCAAAGAGTGTTTTCTACTGCCAAATGTCCGATTTTAGAACCTGGTGATACAAAAAACTTATGAAGTCAGAGTAAATATTTCAAAGTGTAATATATGCCTTCTTTGGTGGATGAAAGTTCACTAATCCACATGCTCACAACTCAGAAACGCATGTTTCTAGAATCCGTCATGCATGTATCATGTACGGAACCCGGAATGCCATGTTGATGGAATTCATGTAAATTAAATATCTATTAGGTTGAATACACTCCAGAAGTATTCTTCTGTGAAAAATGAACGAATTCGAAACTTGTGTTAGGGAAAGCTTGTGAAAATGTGTACACGAGTCTATATAAAATTATTCCTTTTATACAGGATGAAAAATCAGTAATCCACATGCTCACAACTCAGGAATGCATGTTTGTCGAATCCGTCATGCATGTAACATGTACGTAACACGGAATATCATGTAGAAGGAAACAATTCAAATTACATATCTCTAGGGTAGAATTCGCTCCAAGAGGGTTTTTCTGGGATCAAAGTGTGATTCTTGAAACTTGTGATAGGAGAAGCAACGAAGTCCAAGGGACTATTTCAAAGTGCATAAGTAACTTGTTTGGTGGTTGAAACATCCGTCATGCGCATGTTCACAGCTCAGAAATGCATGTTTGAGGAATCCGTGATGAACGAATCATGTTCGGAATACGGAATGCCATGGTTATGTAAACAATGTAAATTAATGTGTATTGGTGAGAATTTGCTCAAAGAGTGTTTTCTACTGCCAAATATCCGATTTTAGAACCTGATGATACAAAAAACTTATGAAGTCGGAGTAAATATTTCAAAGTGTAATATATGCCTTCTTTGGTGGATGAAAGTTCACTAATCCACATGTTCACAACTCAGAAACGCATGTTTCTCGAATCCGTCATGCATGTATCATGTACGGAACCCGGAATGCCATGTTGATGGAATTCATGTAAATTATATATCTATTAGGTTGAATACACTCCAGAAGTATTCTTCTGTGAAAAATGAACGAATTCGAAACTTGTGTTAGGGAAAGCTTGTGAAAATGTGTACACGAGTCTATATGAAATTATTCCTTTTATAAAGGATGAAAAATCAGTAATCCACATGCTCACAACTCAGGAATGCATGTTTGTCGAATCCGTCATGCATGTAACATGTACGGAACACGGAATATCATGTTGAAGGAATCTATTCAAATTACATATCTCTAGGGTAGAATTCGCTCCAAGAGGGTTTTTCTGGGATCAAAGTGTGATTCTTGAAACTGGTGATAGGAGAAGCAACGAAGTCCAAGGAAATTTTTCAAAGTGCATAAGTAACTTGTTTGGTGGTTGAAACATCTCTCATGCGCATGTTCACAGCTCAGAAATGCATGTTTGAGGAATCCGTGATGCATGAAACATGTTCGGAATACGGAATGCCATGGTTATGTAAACAATGTAAATTACATGTGTATTGGTGAGAATTCGCTCAAAGAGTGTTTTCTACTGCCAAATGTCCGATTTTAGAACCTGGTGATACAAAAAAATTATGAAGTCAGAGTAAATATTTCAAAGTGTAATATATGCCTTCTTTGGTGGATGAAAGTTCACTAATCCACATGCTCACATCTCAGAAACGCATGTTTCTCGAATCCGTCATGCATGTATCATGTACGGAACCCGGAATGCCATGTTGATGGAATTCATGTAAATTATATATCTATTAGGTTGAATACACTCCAGAAGTATTCTTCTGTGAAAAATGAACGAATTCGAAACTTGTGTTAGGGAAAGCTTGTGAAAATGTGTACACGAGTCTATATGAAATTATTCCTTTTATAGAGGATGAAAAATCAGTAATCCACATGCTCACAACTCAGGAATGCATGTTTGTGGAATCCGTCATGCATGTAACATGTACGGAACACGGAATATCATGTTGAAGGAATCTATTCAAATTACATATCTCTAGGGTAGAATTCGCTCCAAGAGGGTTTTTCTGGGATCAAAGTGTGATTCTTGAAACTGGTGATAGGAGAAGCAACGAAGTCCAAGGAACTATTTCAAAGTGCGTAAGTAACTTGTTTGGTGGTTGAAACAACTGTCATGCACATGTACACAGCTCAGAAATGCATGTTTGAGGAATCCGTGATGCATGAAACATGTTCGGAATACGGAATGCCATGGTTATGTAAACAATGTAAATTACATGTGTATTGGTGAGAATTCGCTCAAAGAGTGTTTTCTACTGCCAAATGTCCGATTTTAGAACCTGGTGATACAAAAAACTTATGAAGTCAGAGTAAATATTTCAAAGTGTAATATATGCCTTCTTTGGTGGATGAAAGTTCACTAATCCACATGCTCACAACTCAGAAACGCATGTTTCTCGAATCCGTCTTGCATGTATCATGTACGGAACCCGGAATGCCATGTTGATGGAATTCATGTAAATTATATATCTATTAGGTTGAATACACTCCAGAAGAATTCTTCTGTGAAAAAAGAACGAATTCGAAACTTGTGTTAGGGAAAGCTTGTGAAAATGTGTACACGAGTCTATATGAAATTATTCCTTTTATAGAGGATGAAAAATCAGTAATCCACATGCTCACAACTCAGGAATGCATGTTTGTGGAATCCGTCATGCATGTAACACGTTCGGAACACGGAATATCATGTTGAAGGAATCTATTCAAATTACATATCTCTAGGGTAGAATTCGCTCCAAGAGGGTTTTTCTGGGATCAAAGTGTGATTCTTGAAACTGGTGATAGGAGAAGCAACGAAGTCCAAGGAACTATTTCAAAGTGCGTAAGTTACTTGTTTGGTGGTTGAAACATATGTCATGTGCATGTTCACAGCTCAGAAATGCATGTTTGAGGAATCCGTGATGCATGAAACATGTTCGGAATACGGAATGCCATGGTTATGTAAACAATGTAAATTACATGTGTATTGGTGAGAATTCGCTCAAAGAGTGTTTTCTACTGCCAAATGTCCGATTTTAGAACCTGGTGATACAAAAAACTTATGAAGTCAGAGTAAATATTTCAAAGTGTAATATATGCCTTCTTTGGTGGATGAAAGTTCACTAATCCACATGCTCACAACTCAGAAACGCATGTTTCTAGAATCCGTCATGCATGTATCATGTACGGAACCCGGAATGCCATGTTGATGGAATTCATGTAAATTAAATATCTATTAGGTTGAATACACTCCAGAAGTATTCTTCTGTGAAAAATGAACGAATTCGAAACTTGTGTTAGGGAAAGCTTGTGAAAATGTGTACACGAGTCTATATAAAATTATTCCTTTTATACAGGATGAAAAATCAGTAATCCACATGCTCACAACTCAGGAATGCATGTTTGTCGAATCCGTCATGCATGTAACATGTACGTAACACGGAATATCATGTAGAAGGAAACAATTCAAATTACATATCTCTAGGGTAGAATTCGCTCCAAGAGGGTTTTTCTGGGATCAAAGTGTGATTCTTGAAACTTGTGATAGGAGAAGCAACGAAGTCCAAGGGACTATTTCAAAGTGCATAAGTAACTTGTTTGGTGGTTGAAACATCCGTCATGCGCATGTTCACAGCTCAGAAATGCATGTTTGAGGAATCCGTGATGAACGAATCATGTTCGGAATACGGAATGCCATGGTTATGTAAACAATGTAAATTAATGTGTATTGGTGAGAATTTGCTCAAAGAGTGTTTTCTACTGCCAAATATCCGATTTTAGAACCTGATGATACAAAAAACTTATGAAGTCGGAGTAAATATTTCAAAGTGTAATATATGCCTTCTTTGGTGGATGAAAGTTCACTAATCCACATGTTCACAACTCAGAAACGCATGTTTCTCGAATCCGTCATGCATGTATCATGTACGGAACCCGGAATGCCATGTTGATGGAATTCATGTAAATTATATATCTATTAGGTTGAATACACTCCAGAAGTATTCTTCTGTGAAAAATGAACGAATTCGAAACTTGTGTTAGGGAAAGATAGTGAAAATGTGTACACGAGTCTATATGAAATTATTCTTATTATAGAGGATGAAAAATCAGTAATCCACCTGCTCACAACTCAGGAATGCATGTTTGTCGAATCCGTCATGCATGTAACATGTACGGAACACGGAATATCATGTTGAAGGAATCTATTCAAATTACATATCTCTAGGGTAGAATTCGCTCCAAGAGGGTTTTTCTGGGATCAAAGTGTGATTCTTGAAACTGGTGATAGGAGAAGCAACGAAGTCCAAGGAACTATTTCAAAGTGCGTAAGTAACTTGTTTGGTGGTTGAAACAACTGTCATGCACATGTTCACAACTCAGAAATGCATGTTTGAGGAATCCGTGATGCATGAAACATGTTCGGAATACGGAATGCCATGGTTATGTAAACAATGTAAATTACATGTGTATTGGTGAGAATTCGCTCAAAGAGTGTTTTCTACTGCCAAATGTCCGATTTTAGAACCTGGTGATACAAAAAACTTATGAAGTCAGAGTAAATATTTCAAAGTGTAATATATGCCTTCTTTGGTGGATGAAAGTTCACTAATCCACATGCTCACAACTCAGAAACGCATGTTTCTCGAATCCGTCTTGCATGTATCATGTACGGAACCCGGAATGCCATGTTGATGGAATTCATGTAAATTATATATCTATTAGGTTGAATACACTCCAGAAGAATTTTTCTGTGAAAAATGAACGAATTCGAAACTTGTGTTAGGGAAAGCTTGTGAAAATGTGTACACGAGTCTATATGAAATTATTCCTTTTATAGGGGATGAAAAATCAGTAATCCACATGCTCACAACTCAGGAATGCATGTTTGTGGAATCCGTCATGCATGTAACACGTTCGGAACACGAAATATCATGTTGAAGGAATCTATTCAAATTACATATCTCTAGGGTAGAATTCGCTCCAAGAGGGTTTTTCTGGGATCAAAGTGTGATTCTTGAAACTGGTGATAGGAGAAGCAACGAAGTCCAAGGAACTATTTCAAAGTGCGTAAGTTACTTGTTTGGTGGTTGAAACATATGTCATGTGCATGTTCACAGCTCAGAAATGCATGTTTGAGGAATCCGTGATGCATGAACCATGTTCGGAATACGGAATGCCATGGTTATGTAAACAATGTAAATTACATGTGTATTGGTGAGAATTCGCTCAAAGAGTGTTTTCTACTGCCAAATGTCCGATTTTAGAACCTGGTGATACAAAAAACTTATGAAGTCAGAGTAAATATTTCAAAGTGTAATATATGCCTTCTTTGGTGGATGAAAGTTCACTAATCCACATGCTCACAACTCAGAAACGCATGTTTCTCGAATCCGTCATGCATGTATCATGTACGGAACCCGGAATGCCATGTTGATGGAATTCATGTAAATTAAATATCTATTAGGTTGAATACACTCCAGAAGTATTCTTCTGTGAAGAATGAACGAATTCGGAACTTGTGTTATGGAAAGCTTGTGAAAATGTGTACACGAGTCTATATAAAATTATTCCATTTATAGAGGATGAAAAATCAGTAATCCACATGCTCTCAACTCAGGAATGCATGTTTGTCGAATCCGTCATGCATGTAACATGTACGTAACACGGAATATCATGTAGAAGGAAACTATTCAAATTACATATCTCTAGGGTAGAATTCGCTCCAAGAGGGTTTTTCTGGGATCAAAGTGTGATTCTTGTAACTTGTGATAGGAGAAGCAACGAAGTCCAAGGGACTATTTCAAAGTGCATAAGTAACTTGTTTGGTGGTTGAAACATCCGTCATGCGCATGTTCACAGCTCAGAAATGCATGTTTGAGGAATCCGTGATGCATGAATCATGTTCAGAATACGGAATGCCATGGTTATGTAAACAATGTAAATCACATGTGTATTGGTGAGAATTCGCTCAAAGAGTGTTTTCTACTGCCAAATGTCCGATTTTAGAACCTGGTGATACAAAAAACTTATGAAGTCAGAGTAAATATTTCAAAGTGTAATATATGCCTTCTTTGGTGGATGAAAGTTCACTAATCCACATGCTCACAACTCAGAAACGCATGTTTCTCGAATCCGTCATGCATGTATCATGTACGGAACCCGGAATGCCATGTTGATGGAATTCATGTAAATTATATATCTATTAGGTTGAATACACTCCAGAAGTATTCTTCTGTGAAAAATGAACGAATTCGAAACTTGTGTTAGGGAAAGCTTGTGAAAATGTGTACACGAGTCTATATGAAATTATTCCTTTTATAGAGGATGAAAAATCAGTAATCCACATGCTCACAACTCAGGAATGCATGTTTGTCGAATCCGTCATGCATGTAACATGTACGGAACACGGAATATCATGTTGAAGGAATCTATTCAAATTACATATCTCTAGGGTAGAATTCGCTCCAAGAGGGTTTTTCTGGGATCAAAGTGTGATTCTTGAAACTGGTGATAGGAGAAGCAACGAAGTCCAAGGAACTATTTCAAAGTGCGTAAGTAACTTGTTTGGTGGTTGAAACAACTGTCATGCACATGTTCACAGCTCAGAAATGCATGTTTGAGGAATCCGTGATGCATGAAACATGTTCGGAATACGGAATGCCATGGTTATGTAAACAATGTAAATTACATGTGTATTGGTGAGAATTCGCTCAAAGAGTGTTTTCTACTGCCAAATGTCCGATTTTAGAACCTGGTGATACAAAAAAATTATGAAGTCAGAGTAAATATTTCAAAGTGTAATATATGCCTTCTTTGGTGGATGAAAGTTCACTAATCCACATGCTCACAACTCAGAAACGCATGTTTCTCGAATCCGTCATGCATGTATCATGTACGGAACCCGGAATGCCATGTTGATGGAATTCATGTAAATTATATATCTATTAGGTTGAATACACTCCAGAAGTATTCTTCTGTGAAAAATGAACGAATTCGAAACTTGTGTTAGGGAAAGCTTGTGAAAATGTGTACACGAGTCTATATGAAATTATTCCTTTTATAGAGGATGAAAAATCAGTAATCCACATGCTCACAACTCAGGAATGCATGTTTGTCGAATCCGTCATGCATGTAACATGTACGGAACACGGAATATCATGTTGAAGGAAACTATTCTAATTACATATCTCTAGGGTAGAATTCGCTCCAAGAGGGTTTTTCTGGGATCAAAGTGTGATTCTTAAAACTTGTGATAGGAGAAGCAACGAAGTCCAAGGGACTATATCAAAGTGAATAAGTAACTTGTTTGGTTGTTGAAACATCTGTCATGCGCATATTCACAGCTCAGAAATGCATGTTTGAGGAATCTGTGATGCATGAAACATGTTCGGAATACGGAATGCCATGGTTATGTAAACAATGTAAATTACATGTGTATTGGTGAGAATTCACTCAAAGCGTGTTTTCTACTGCCAAATATCCGATTTTAGAACCTGGTGATACAAAAAACTTATGAAGTCAGAGTAAATATTTCAAAGTGTAATATATGCCTTCTTTGGTGGATGAAAGTTCACTAATCCACATGCTCACAACTCAGAAACGCATGTTTCTCGAATCCGTCATGCATGTATCATGTACGGAACCCGGAATGCCATGTTGATGGAATTCATGTAAATTATATATCTATTAGGTTGAATACACTCCAGAAGTATTCTTCTGTGAAAAATGAATGAATTCGAAACTTGTGTTAGGGAAAGCTTGTGAAAATGTGTACACGAGTCTATATGAAATTATTCCTTTTATAGAGGATGAAAAATCAGTAATCCACATGCTCACAACTCAGGAATGCATGTTTGTCGAATCCGTCATGCATGTAACATGTACGGAACACGGAATATCATGTTGAAGGAATCTATTCAAATTACATATCTCTAGGGTAGAATTCGCTCCAAGAGGGTTTTTCTGGGATCAAAGTGTGATTCTTGAAACTGGTGATAGGAGAAGCAACGAAGTCCAAGGAACTATTTCAAAGTGCATAAGTAACTTGTTTGGTGGTTGAAACATCTGTCATGCGCATGTTCACAGCTCAGAAATGCATGTTTGAGGAATCCGTGATGCATGAAACATGTTCGGAATACGGAATGCCATGGTTATGTAAACAATGTAAATTACATGTGTATTGGTGAGAATTCGCTCAAAGAGTGTTTTCTACTGCCAAATGTCCGATTTTAGAACCTGGTGATACAAAAAACTTATGAAGTCAGAGTAAATATTTCAAAGTGTAATATATGCCTTTTTGGTGGATGAAAGTTCACTAATCCACATGCTCACAACTCAGAAACGCATGTTTCTCGAATCCGTCATGCATGTATCATGTACGGAACCCGGAATGCCATGTTGATGGAATTCATGTAAATTAAATATCTATTAGGTTGAATACACTCCAGAAGTATTCTTCTGTGAAGAATGAACGAATTCGGAACTTGTGTTATGGAAAGCTTGTGAAAATGTGTACACGAGTCTATATAAAATTATTCCTTTTATAGAGGATGAAAAATCAGTAATCCACATGCCCTCAACTCAGGAATGCATGTTTGTCGAATCCGTCATGCATGTAACATGTACGTAACACGGAATATCATGTAGAAGGAAACTATTCAAATTACATATCTCTAGGGTAGAATTCGCTCCAAGAGGGTTTTTCTGGGATCAAAGTGTGATTCTTGAAACTTGTGATAGGAGAAGCAACGAAGTCCAAGGGACTATTTCAAAGTGCATAAGTAACTTGTTTGGTGGTTGAAACATCCGTCATGCGCATGTTCACAGCTCAGAAATGCATGTTTGAGGAATCCGTGATGCACGAATCATGTTTGGAATACGGAATGCCATGGTTATGTAAACAATGTAAATTACATGTGTATTGGTGAGAATTCGCTCAAAGAGTGTTTTCTACTGCCAAATATCCGATTTTAGAACCTGGTGATACAAAAAACTTATGAAGTCAGAGTAAATATTTCAAAGTGTAATATATGCCTTCTTTGGTGGATGAAAGTTCACTAATCCACATGCTCACAACTCAGAAACGCATGTTTCTCAAATCCGTCATGCATGTATTAAGTACGGAACCCGGAATGCCATGTTGATGGAATTCATGTAAATTATATATCTATTAGGTTGAATACACTCCAGAAGTATTCTTCTGTGAAAAATGAACGAATTCGAAACTTGTGTTAGGGAAAGCTTGTGAAAATGTGTACACGAGTCTATATGAAATTATTCCTTTTATAGAGGATGAAAAATCAGTAATCCACATGCTCACAACTCAGGAATGCATGTTTGTCGAATCCGTCATGCATGTAACATGTACGGAACACGGAATATCATGTTGAAGGAATCTATTCAAATTACATATCTCTAGGGTAGAATTCGCTCCAAGAGTGTTTTTCTGGGATCAAAGTGTGATTCTTGAAACTGGTGATAGGAGAAGCAACGAAGTCCAAGGAAATTTTTCAAAGTGCATAAGTAACTTGTTTGGTGGTTGAAACATCTCTCATGCGCATGTTCACAGCTCAGAAATGCATGTTTGAGGAATCCGTGATGCATGAAACATGTTCGGAATACGGAATGCCATGGTTATGTAAACAATGTAAATTACATGTGTATTGGTGAGAATTCGCTCAAAGAGTGTTTTCTACTGCCAAATGTCCGATTTTAGAACCTGGTGATACAAAAAAATTATGAAGTCAGAGTAAATATTTCAAAGTGTAATATATGCCTTCTTTGGTGGATGAAAGTTCACTAATCCACATGCTCACAACTCAGAAACGCATGTTTCTCGAATCCGTCATGCATGTATCATGTACGGAACCCGGAATGCCATGTTGATGGAATTCATGTAAATTATATATCTATTAGGTTGAATACACTCCAGAAGTATTCTTCTGTGAAAAATGAACGAATTCGAAACTTGTGTTAGGGAAAGCTTGTGAAAATGTGTACACGAGTCTATATGAAATTATTCCTTTTATAGAGGATGAAAAATCAGTAATCCACATGCTCACAACTCAGGAATGCATGTTTGTCGAATCCGTCATGCATGTAACATGTACGGAACACGGAATATCATGTTGAAGGAAACTATTCTAATTACATATCTCTAGGGTAGAATTCGCTCCAAGAGGGTTTTTGTGGGATCAAAGTGTGATTCTTGAAACTTGTGATAGGAGAAGCAACGAAGTCCAAGGGACTAAATCAAAGTGAATAAGTAACGTGTTTGGTTGTTGAAACATCTGTCATGCGCATATTCACAGCTCAGAAATGCATGTTTGAGGAATCCGTGATGCACGAATCATGTTCGGAATACGGAATGCCATGGTTATGTAAACAATGTAAATTACATGTGTATTGGTGAGAATTCGCTCAAAGAGTGTTTTCTACTGCCAAATATCCGATTTTAGAACCTGGTGATACAAAAAACTTATGAAGTCAGAGTAAATATTTCAAAGTGTAATATATGCCTTCTTTGGTGGATGAAAGTTCACTAATCCACATGCTCACAACTCAGAAACGCATGTTTCTCGAATCCGTCATGCATGTATCAAGTACGGAACCCGGAATGCCATGTTGATGGAATTCATGTAAATTATATATCTATTAGGTTGAATACACTCCAGAAGGATTCTTCTGTGAAAAATGAACGAATTCGAAACTTGTGTTAGGGAAAGCTTGTGAAAATGTGTACACGAGTCTATATGAAATTATTCCTTTTATAGAGGATGAAAAATCAGTAATCCACATGCTCTCAACTCAGAAATGCATGTTTGTGGAATCCGTCATGCATGTAACATGTACGGAACACGGAATATCATGTTGAAGGAATCTATTCAAATTACATATCTCTAGGGTAGAATTCGCTCCAAGAGGGTTTTTCTGGGATCAAAGTGTGATTCTTGAAACTGGTGATAGGAGAAGCAACGAAGTCCAAGGAACTATTTCAAAGTGCGTAAGTAACTTGTTTGGTGGTTGAAACATATGTCATGTGCATGTTCACAGCTCAGAAATGCATGTTTGAGGAATCCGTGATGCATGAAACATGTTCGGAATACGGAATGCCATGGTTATGTAAACAATGTAAATTACATGTGTATTGGTGAGAATTCGCTCAAAGAGTGTTTTCTACTGCCAAATGTCCGATTTTAGAACCTGGTGATACAAAAAACTTATGAAGTCAGAGTAAATATTTCAAAGTGTAATATATGCCTTCTTTGGTGGATGAAAGTTCACTAATCCACATGCTCACAACTCAGAAACGCATGTTTCTCGAATCCGTCATGCATGTATCATGTACGGAACCCGGAATGCCATGTTGATGGAATTCATGTAAATTATATATCTATTAGGTTGAATACACTCCAGAAGTATTCTTCTGTGAAAAATGAACGAATTCGAAACTTGTGTTAGGGAAAGCTTGTGAAAATGTGTACACGAGTCTATATGAAATTATTCCTTTTATAGAGGATGAAAAATCAGTAATCCACATGCTCACAACTCAGGAATGCATGTTTGTCGAATCCGTCATGCATGTAACATGTACGGAACACGGAATATCATGTTGAAGGAAACTATTCTAATTACATATCTCTAGGGTAGAATTCGCTCCAAGAGGGTTTTTCTGGGATCAAAGTGTGATTCTTGAAACTTGTGATAGGAGAAGCAACGAAGTCCAAGGGACTATATCAAAGTGAATAAGTAACTTGTTTGGTTGTTGAAACATCTGTCATGCGCATGTTCACAGCTCAGAAATGCATGTTTGAGGAATCTGTGATGCATGAAACATGTTCGGAATACGGAATGCCATGGTTATGTAAACAATGTAAATTACATGTGTATTGGTGAGAATTCACTCAAAGCGTGTTTTCTACTGCCAAATATCCGATTTTAGAACCTGGTGATACAAAAAACTTATGAAGTCAGAGTAAATATTTCAAAGTGTAATATATGCCTTCTTTGGTGGATGAAAGTTCACTAATCCACATGCTCACAACTCAGAAACGCATGTTTCTCGAATCCGTCATGCATGTATCATGTACGGAACCCGGAATGCCATGTTGATGGAATTCATGTAAATTATATATCTATTAGGTTGAATACACTCCAGAAGTATTCTTCTGTGAAAAATGAATGAATTCGAAACTTGTGTTAGGGAAAGCTTGTGAAAATGTGTACACGAGTCTATATGAAATTATTCCTTTTATAGAGGATGAAAAATCAGTAATCCACATGCTCACAACTCAGGAATGCATGTTTGTCGAATCCGTCATGCATGTAACATGTACGGAACACGGAATATCATGTTGAAGGAATCTATTCAAATTACATATCTCTAGGGTAGAATTCGCTCCAAGAGGGTTTTTCTGGGATCAAAGTGTGATTCTTGAAACTGGTGATAGGAGAAGCAACGAAGTCCAAGGAACTATTTCAAAGTGCGTAAGTAACTTGTTTGGTGGTTGAAACATATGTCATGTGCATGTTCACAGCTCAGAAATGCATGTTTGAGGAATCCGTGATGCATGAAACATGTTCGGAATACGGAATGCCATGGTTATGTAAACAATGTAAATTACATGTGTATTGGTGAGAATTCGCTCAAAGAGTGTTTTCTACTGCCAAATGTCCGATTTTAGAACCTGGTGATACAAAAAACTTATGAAGTCAGAGTAAATATTTCAAAGTGTAATATATGCCTTCTTTGGTGGATGAAAGTTCACTAATCCACATGCTCACAACTCAGAAACGCATGTTTCTCGAATCCGTCATGCATGTATCATGTACGGAACCCGGAATGCCATGTTGATGGAATTCATGTAAATTATATATCTATTAGGTTGAATACACTCCAGAAGTATTCTTCTGTGAAAAATGAACGAATTCGAAACTTGTGTTAGGGAAAGCTTGTGAAAATGTGTACACGAGTCTATATGAAATTATTCCTTTTATAGAGGATGAAAAATCAGTAATCCACATGCTCACAACTCAGGAATGCATGTTTGTCGAATCCGTCATGCATGTAACATGTACGGAACACGGAATATCATGTTGAAGGAAACTATTCTAATTACATATCTCTAGGGTAGAATTCGCTCCAAGAGGGTTTTTCTGGGATCAAAGTGTGATTCTTGAAACTTGTGATAGGAGAAGCAACGAAGTCCAAGGGACTATATCAAAGTGAATAAGTAACTTGTTTGGTTGTTGAAACATCTGTCATGCGCATGTTCACAGCTCAGAAATGCATGTTTGAGGAATCTGTGATGCATGAAACATGTTCGGAATACGGAATGCCATGGTTATGTAAACAATGTAAATTACATGTGTATTGGTGAGAATTCACTCAAAGCGTGTTTTCTACTGCCAAATATCCGATTTTAGAACCTGGTGATACAAAAAACTTATGAAGTCAGAGTAAATATTTCAAAGTGTAATATATGCCTTCTTTGGTGGATGAAAGTTCACTAATCCACATGCTCACAACTCAGAAACGCATGTTTCTCGAATCCGTCATGCATGTATCATGTACGGAACCCGGAATGCCATGTTGATGGAATTCATGTAAATTATATATCTATTAGGTTGAATACACTCCAGAAGTATTCTTCTGTGAAAAATGAATGAATTCGAAACTTGTGTTAGGGAAAGCTTGTGAAAATGTGTACACGAGTCTATATGAAATTATTCCTTTTATAGAGGATGAAAAATCAGTAATCCACATGCTCACAACTCAGGAATGCATGTTTGTCGAATCCGTCATGCATGTAACATGTACGGAACACGGAATATCATGTTGAAGGAATCTATTCAAATTACATATCTCTAGGGTAGAATTCGCTCCAAGAGGGTTTTTCTGGGATCAAAGTGTGATTCTTGAAACTGGTGATAGGAGAAGCAACGAAGTCCAAGGAACTATTTCAAAGTGCGTAAGTAACTTGTTTGGTGGTTGAAACAACTGTCATGCGCATGTTCACAGCTCAGAAATGCATGTTTCAGGAATCCGTGATGCATGAAACATGTTCGGAATACGGAATGCCATGGTTATGTAAACAATGTAAATTACATGTGTATTGGTGAGAATTCGCTCAAAGAGTGTTTTCTACTGCCAAATGTCCGATTTTAGAACCTGGTGATACAAAAAACTTATGAAGTCAGAGTAAATATTTCAAAGTGTAATATATGCCTTCTTTGGTGGATGAAAGTTCACTAATCCACATGCTCACAACTCAGAAACGCATGTTTCTCGAATCCGTCATGCATGTATCATGTACGGAACCCGGAATGCCATGTTGATGGAATTCATGTAAATTATATATCTATTAGGTTGAATACACTCCAGAAGAATTCTTCTGTGAAAAATGAACGAATTCGAAACTTGTGTTAGGGAAAGCCTGTGAAAATGTGTACACGAGTCTATATGAAATTATTCCTTTTATAGAGGATGAAAAATCAGTAATCCACATGCTCACAACTCAGGAATGCATGTTTGTCGAATCCGTCATGCATGTAACATGTACGGAACACGGAATATCATGTTGAAGGAATCTATTCAAATTACATATCTCTAGGGTAGAATTCGCTCCAAGAGGGTTTTTCTGGGATCAAAGTGTGATTCTTGAAACTGGTGATAGGAGAAGCAACGAAGTCCAAGGAACTATTTCAAAGTGCGTAAGTAACTTGTTTGGTGGTTGAAACAACTGTCATGCACATGTTCACAGCTCAGAAATGCATGTTTGAGGAATCCGTGATGCATGAAACATGTTCGGAATACGGAATGCCATGGTTATGTAAACAATGTAAATTACATGTGTATTGGTGAGAATTCGCTCAAAGAGTGTTTTCTACTGCCAAATGTCCGATTTTAGAACCTGGTGATACAAAAAACTTATGAAGTCAGAGTAAATATTTCAAAGTGTAATATATGCCTTCTTTGGTGGATGAAAGTTCACTAATCCACATGCTCACAACTCAGAAACGCATGTTTCTCGAATCCGTCATGCATGTATCATGTACGGAACCCGGAATGCCATGTTGATGGAATTCATGTAAATTATATATCTATTAGGTTGAATACACTCCAGAAGTATTCTTCTGTGAAAAATGAACGAATTCGAAACTTGTGTTAGGGAAAGCTTGTGAAAATGTGTACACGAGTCTATATGAAATTATTCCTTTTATAGAGGATGAAAAATCAGTAATCCACATGCTCACAACTCAGGAATGCATGTTTGTGGAATCCGTCATGCATGTAACATGTACGGAACACGGAATATCATGTTGAAGGAATCTATTCAAATTACATATCTCTAGGGTAGAATTCGCTCCAAGAGGGTTTTTCTGGGATCAAAGTGTGATTCTTGAAACTGGTGATAGGAGAAGCAACGAAGTCCAAGGAACTATTTCAAAGTGCATAAGTAACTTGTTTGGTGGTTGAAACATCTGTCATGCGCATGTTCACAGCTCAGAAATGCATGTTTGAGGAATCCGTGATGCATGAAACATGTTCGGAATACGGAATGCCATGGTTATGTAAACAATGTAAATTACATGTGTATTGGTGAGAATTCGCTCAAAGAGTGTTTTCTACTGCCAAATGTCCGATTTTAGAACCTGGTGATACAAAAAAATTATGAAGTCAGAGTAAATATTTCAAAGTGTAATATATGCCTTCTTTGGTGGATGAAAGTTCACTAATCCACATGCTCACAACTCAGAAACGCATGTTTCTCGAATCCGTCATGCATGTATCATGTACGGAACCCGGAATGCCATGTTGATGGAATTCATGTAAATTATATATCTATTAGGTTGAATACACTCCAGAAGTATTCTTCTGTGAAAAATGAACGAATTCGAAACTTGTGTTAGGGAAAGCTTGTGAAAATGTGTACACGAGTCTATATGAAATTATTCCTTTTATAGAGGATGAAAAATCAGTAATCCACATGCTCACAACTCAGGAATGCATGTTTGTCGAATCCGTCATGCATGTAACATGTACGGAACACGGAATATCATGTTGAAGGAAACTATTCTAATTACATATCTATAGGGTAGAATTCGCTCCAAGAGGGTTTTTGTGGGATCAAAGTGTGATTCTTGAAACTTGTGATAGGAGAAGCAACGAAGTCCAAGGGACTAAATCAAAGTGAATAAGTAACATGTTTGGTTGTTGAAACATCTGTCATGCGCATATTCACAGCTCAGAAATGCATGTTTGAGGAATCCGTGATGCACGAATCATGTTCGGAATACGGAATGCCATGGTTATGTAAACAATGTAATTTACATGTGTATTGGTGAGAATTCGCTCAAAGAGTGTTTTCTACTGCCAAATATCCGATTTTAGAACCTGGTGATACAAAAAACTTATGAAGTCAGAGTAAATATTTCAAAGTGTAATATATGCCTTCTTTGGTGGATGAAAGTTCACTAATCCACATGCTCACAACTCAGAAACGCATGTTTCTCGAATCCGTCATGCATGTATCAAGTACGGAACCCGGAATGCCATGTTGATGGAATTCATGTAAATTATATATCTATTAGGTTGAATACACTCCAGAAGGATTCTTCTGTGAAAAATGAACGAATTCGAAACTTGTGTTAGGGAAAGCTTGTGAAAATGTGTACACGAGTCTATATGAAATTATTCCTTTTATAGAGGATGAAAAATCAGTAATTCACATGCTCTCAACTCAGAAATGCATGTTTGTGGAATCCGTCATGCATGTAACATGTACGGAACACGGAATATCATGTTGAAGGAATCTATTCAAATTACATATCTCTAGGGTAGAATTCGCTCCAAGAGGGTTTTTCTGGGATCAAAGTGTGATTCTTGAAACTGGTGATAGGAGAAGCAACGAAGTCCAAGGAACTATTTCAAAGTGCGTAAGTAACTTGTTTGGTGGTTGAAACATATGTCATGTGCATGTTCACAGCTCAGAAATGCATGTTTGAGGAATCCGTGATGCATGAAACATGTTCGGAATACGGAATGCCATGGTTATGTAAACAATGTAAATTACATGTGTATTGGTGAGAATTCGCTCAAAGAGTGTTTTCTACTGCCAAATGTCCGATTTTAGAACCTGGTGATACAAAAAACTTATGAAGTCAGAGTAAATATTTCAAAGTGTAATATATGCCTTCTTTGGTGGATGAAAGTTCACTAATCCACATGCTCACAACTCAGAAACGCATGTTTCTCGAATCCGTCATGCATGTATCATGTACGGAACCCGGAATGCCATGTTGATGGAATTCATGTAAATTATATATCTATTAGGTTGAATACACTCCAGAAGTATTCTTCTGTGAAAAATGAACGAATTCGAAACTTGTGTTAGGGAAAGCTTGTGAAAATGTGTACACGAGTCTATATGAAATTATTCCTTTTATAGAGGATGAAAAATCAGTAATCCACATGCTCACAACTCAGGAATGCATGTTTGTCGAATCCGTCATGCATGTAACATGTACGGAACACGGAATATCATGTTGAAGGAAACTATTCTAATTACATATCTCTAGGGTAGAATTCGCTCCAAGAGGGTTTTTCTGGGATCAAAGTGTGATTCTTGAAACTTGTGATAGGAGAAGCAACGAAGTCCAAGGGACTATATCAAAGTGAATAAGTAACTTGTTTGGTTGTTGAAACATCTGTCATGCGCATGTTCACAGCTCAGAAATGCATGTTTGAGGAATCTGTGATGCATGAAACATGTTCGGAATACGGAATGCCATGGTTATGTAAACAATGTAAATTACATGTGTATTGGTGAGAATTCACTCAAAGCGTGTTTTCTACTGCCAAATATCCGATTTTAGAACCTGGTGATACAAAAAACTTATGAAGTCAGAGTAAATATTTCAAAGTGTAATATATGCCTTCTTTGGTGGATGAAAGTTCACTAATCCACATGCTCACAACTCAGAAACGCATGTTTCTCGAATCCGTCATGCATGTATCATGTACGGAACCCAGAATGCCATGTTGATGGAATTCATGTAAATTATATATCTATTAGGTTGAATACACTCCAGAAGTATTCTTCTGTGAAAAATGAATGAATTCGAAACTTGTGTTAGGGAAAGCTTGTGAAAATGTGTACACGAGTCTATATGAAATTATTCCTTTTATAGAGGATGAAAAATCAGTAATCCACATGCTCACAACTCAGGAATGCATGTTTGTCGAATCCGTCATGCATGTAACATGTACGGAACACGGAATATCATGTTGAAGGAATCTATTCAAATTACATATCTCTAGGGTAGAATTCGCTCCAAGAGGGTTTTTCTGGGATCAAAGTGTGATTCTTGAAACTGGTGATAGGAGAAGCAACGAAGTCCAAGGAACTATTTCAAAGTGCGTATGTAACTTGTTTGGTGGTTGAAACAACTGTCATGCGCATGTTCACAGCTCAGAAATGCATGTTTCAGGAATCCGTGATGCATGAAACATGTTCGGAATACGGAATGCCATGGTTATGTAAACAATGTAAATTACATGTGTATTGGTGAGAATTCGCTCAAAGAGTGTTTTCTACTGCCAAATGTCCGATTTTAGAACCTGGTGATACAAAAAACTTATGAAGTCAGAGTAAATATTTCAAAGTGTAATATATGCCTTCTTTGGTGGATGAAAGTTCACTAATCCACATGCTCACAACTCAGAAACGCATGTTTCTCGAATCCGTCATGCATGTATCATGTACGGAACCCGGAATGCCATGTTGATGGAATTCATGTAAATTATATATCTATTAGGTTGAATACACTCCAGAAGTATTCTTCTGTGAAAAATGAACGAATTCGAAACTTGTGTTAGGGAAAGCTTGTGAAAATGTGTACACGAGTCTATATGAAATTATTCCTTTTATAGAGGATGAAAAATCAGTAATCCACATGCTCACAACTCAGGAATGCATGTTTGTGGAATCCGTCATGCATGTAACATGTACGGAACACGGAATATCATGTTGAAGGAATCTATTCAAATTACATATCTCTAGGGTAGAATTCGCTCCAAGAGGGTTTTTCTGGGATCAAAGTGTGATTCTTGAAACTGGTGATAGGAGAAGCAACGAAGTCCAAGGAACTATTTCAAAGTGCGTAAGTAACTTGTTTGGTGGTTGAAACAACTGTCATGCACATGTTCACAGCTCAGAAATGCATGTTTGAGGAATCCGTGATGCATGAAACATGTTCGGAATACGGAATGCCATGGTTATGTAAACAATGTAAATTACATGTGTATTGGTGAGAATTCGCTCAAAGAGTGTTTTCTACTGCCAAATGTCCGATTTTAGAACCTGGTGATACAAAAAACTTATGAAGTCAGAGTAAATATTTCAAAGTGTAATATATGCCTTCTTTGGTGGATGAAAGTTCACTAATCCACATGCTCACAACTCAGAAACGCATGTTTCTCGAATCCGTCATGCATGTATCATGTACGGAACCCGGAATGCCATGTTGATGGAATTCATGTAAATTATATATCTATTAGGTTGAATACACTCCAGAAGTATTCTTCTGTGAAAAATGAACGAATTCGAAACTTGTGTTAGGGAAAGCTTGTGAAAATGTGTACACGAGTCTATATGAAATTATTCCTTTTATAGAGGATGAAAAATCAGTAATCCACATGCTCACAACTCAGGAATGCATGTTTGTCGAATCCGTCATGCATGTAACATGTACGGAACACGGAATATCATGTTGAAGGAAACTATTCTAATTACATATCTCTAGGGTAGAATTCGCTCCAAGAGGGTTTTTCTGGGATCAAAGTGTGATTCTTGAAACTTGTGATAGGAGAAGCAACGAAGTCCAAGGGACTATATCAAAGTGAATAAGTAACTTGTTTGGTTGTTGAAACATCTGTCATGCGCATGTTCACAGCTCAGAAATGCATGTTTGAGGAATCTGTGATGCATGAAACATGTTCGGAATACGGAATGCCATGGTTATGTAAACAATGTAAATTACATGTGTATTGGTGAGAATTCACTCAAAGCGTGTTTTCTACTGCCAAATATCCGATTTTAGAACCTGGTGATACAAAAAACTTATGAAGTCAGAGTAAATATTTCAAAGTGTAATATATGCCTTCTTTGGTGGATGAAAGTTCACTAATCCACATGCTCACAACTCAGAAACGCATGTTTCTCGAATCCGTCATGCATGTATCATGTACGGAACCCGGAATGCCATGTTGATGGAATTCATGTAAATTATATATCTATTAGGTTGAATACACTCCAGAAGTATTCTTCTGTGAAAAATGAATGAATTCGAAACTTGTGTTAGGGAAAGCTTGTGAAAATGTGTACACGAGTCTATATGAAATTATTCCTTTTATAGAGGATGAAAAATCAGTAATCCACATGCTCACAACTCAGGAATGCATGTTTGTCGAATCCGTCATGCATGTAACATGTACGGAACACGGAATATCATGTTGAAGGAATCTATTCAAATTACATATCTCTAGGGTAGAATTCGCTCCAAGAGGGTTTTTCTGGGATCAAAGTGTGATTCTTGAAACTGGTGATAGGAGAAGCAACGAAGTCCAAGGAACTATTTCAAAGTGCGTAAGTAACTTGTTTGGTGGTTGAAACAACTGTCATGCGCATGTTCACAGCTCAGAAATGCATGTTTCAGGAATCCGTGATGCATGAAACATGTTCGGAATACGGAATGCCATGGTTATGTAAACAATGTAAATTACATGTGTATTGGTGAGAATTCGCTCAAAGAGTGTTTTCTACTGCCAAATGTCCGATTTTAGAACCTGGTGATACAAAAAACTTATGAAGTCAGAGTAAATATTTCAAAGTGTAATATATGCCTTCTTTGGTGGATGAAAGTTCACTAATCCACATGCTCACAACTCAGAAACGCATGTTTCTCGAATCCGTCATGCATGTATCATGTACGGAACCCGGAATGCCATGTTGATGGAATTCATGTAAATTATATATCTATTAGGTTGAATACACTCCAGAAGAATTCTTCTGTGAAAAATGAACGAATTCGAAACTTGTGTTAGGGAAAGCTTGTGAAAATGTGTACACGAGTCTATATGAAATTATTCCTTTTATAGAGGATGAAAAATCAGTAATCCACATGCTCACAACTCAGGAATGCATGTTTGTGGAATCCGTCATGCATGTAACATGTACGGAACACGGAATATCATGTTGAAGGAATCTATTCAAATTACATATCTCTAGGGTAGAATTCGCTCCAAGAGGGTTTTTCTGGGATCAAAGTGTGATTCTTGAAACTGGTGATAGGAGAAGCAACGAAGTCCAAGGAACTATTTCAAAGTGCGTAAGTAACTTGTTTGGTGGTTGAAACAACTGTCATGCACATGTTCACAGCTCAGAAATGCATGTTTGAGGAATCCGTGATGCATGAAACATGTTCGGAATACGGAATGCCATGGTTATGTAAACAATGTAAATTACATGTGTATTGGTGAGAATTCGCTCAAAGAGTGTTTTCTACTGCCAAATGTCCGATTTTAGAACCTGGTGATACAAAAAACTTATGAAGTCAGAGTAAATATTTCAAAGTGTAATATATGCCTTCTTTGGTGGATGAAAGTTCACTAATCCACATGCTCACAACTCAGAAACGCATGTTTCTCGAATCCGTCATGCATGTATCATGTACGGAACCCGGAATGCCATGTTGATGGAATTCATGTAAATTATATATCTATTAGGTTGAATACACTCCAGAAGTATTCTTCTGTGAAAAATGAACGAATTCGAAACTTGTGTTAGGGAAAGCTTGTGAAAATGTGTACACGAGTCTATATGAAATTATTCCTTTTATAGAGGATGAAAAATCAGTAATCCACATGCTCACAACTCAGGAATGCATGTTTGTGGAATCCGTCATGCATGTAACATGTACGGAACACGGAATATCATGTTGAAGGAATCTATTCAAATTACATATCTCTAGGGTAGAATTCGCTCCAAGAGGGTTTTTCTGGGATCAAAGTGTGATTCTTGAAACTGGTGATAGGAGAAGCAACGAAGTCCAAGGAACTATTTCAAAGTGCATAAGTAACTTGTTTGGTGGTTGAAACATCTGTCATGCGCATGTTCACAGCTCAGAAATGCATGTTTGAGGAATCCGTGATGCATGAAACATGTTCGGAATACGGAATGCCATGGTTATGTAAACAATGTAAATTACATGTGTATTGGTGAGAATTCGCTCAAAGAGTGTTTTCTACTGCCAAATGTCCGATTTTAGAACCTGGTGATACAAAAAAATTATGAAGTCAGAGTAAATATTTCAAAGTGTAATATATGCCTTCTTTGGTGGATGAAAGTTCACTAATCCACATGCTCACAACTCAGAAACGCATGTTTCTCGAATCCGTCATGCATGTATCATGTACGGAACCCGGAATGCCATGTTGATGGAATTCATGTAAATTATATATCTATTAGGTTGAATACACTCCAGAAGTATTCTTCTGTGAAAAATGAACGAATTCGAAACTTGTGTTAGGGAAAGCTTGTGAAAATGTGTACACGAGTCTATATGAAATTATTCCTTTTATAGAGGATGAAAAATCAGTAATCCACATGCTCACAACTCAGGAATGCATGTTTGTCGAATCCGTCATGCATGTAACATGTACGGAACACGGAATATCATGTTGAAGGAAACTATTCTAATTACATATCTATAGGGTAGAATTCGCTCCAAGAGGGTTTTTGTGGGATCAAAGTGTGATTCTTGAAACTTGTGATAGGAGAAGCAACGAAGTCCAAGGGACTAAATCAAAGTGAATAAGTAACATGTTTGGTTGTTGAAACATCTGTCATGCGCATATTCACAGCTCAGAAATGCATGTTTGAGGAATCCGTGATGCACGAATCATGTTCGGAATACGGAATGCCATGGTTATGTAAACAATGTAAATTACATGTGTATTGGTGAGAATTCGCTCAAAGAGTGTTTTCTACTGCCAAATATCCGATTTTAGAACCTGGTGATACAAAAAACTTATGAAGTCAGAGTAAATATTTCAAAGTGTAATATATGCCTTCTTTGGTGGATGAAAGTTCACTAATCCACATGCTCACAACTCAGAAACGCATGTTTCTCGAATCCGTCATGCATGTATCAAGTACGGAACCCGGAATGCCATGTTGATGGAATTCATGTAAATTATATATCTATTAGGTTGAATACACTCCAGAAGGATTCTTCTGTGAAAAATGAACGAATTCGAAACTTGTGTTAGGGAAAGCTTGTGAAAATGTGTACACGAGTCTATATGAAATTATTCCTTTTATAGAGGATGAAAAATCAGTAATCCACATGCTCTCAACTCAGAAATGCATGTTTGTGGAATCCGTCATGCATGTAACATGTACGGAACACGGAATATCATGTTGAAGGAATCTATTCAAATTACATATCTCTAGGGTAGAATTCGCTCCAAGAGGGTTTTTCTGGGATCAAAGTGTGATTCTTGAAACTGGTGATAGGAGAAGCAACGAAGTCCAAGGAACTATTTCAAAGTGCGTAAGTAACTTGTTTGGTGGTTGAAACATATGTCATGTGCATGTTCACAGCTCAGAAATGCATGTTTGAGGAATCCGTGATGCATGAAACATGTTCGGAATACGGAATGCCATGGTTATGTAAACAATGTAAATTACATGTGTATTGGTGAGAATTCGCTCAAAGAGTGTTTTCTACTGCCAAATGTCCGATTTTAGAACCTGGTGATACAAAAAACTTATGAAGTCAGAGTAAATATTTCAAAGTGTAATATATGCCTTCTTTGGTGGATGAAAGTTCACTAATCCACATGCTCACAACTCAGAAACGCATGTTTCTCGAATCCGTCATGCATGTATCATGTACGGAACCCGGAATGCCATGTTGATGGAATTCATGTAAATTATATATCTATTAGGTTGAATACACTCCAGAAGTATTCTTCTGTGAAAAATGAACGAATTCGAAACTTGTGTTAGGGAAAGCTTGTGAAAATGTGTACACGAGTCTATATGAAATTATTCCTTTTATAGAGGATGAAAAATCAGTAATCCACATGCTCACAACTCAGGAATGCATGTTTGTCGAATCCGTCATGCATGTAACATGTACGGAACACGGAATATCATGTTGAAGGAAACTATTCTAATTACATATCTCTAGGGTAGAATTCGCTCCAAGAGGGTTTTTCTGGGATCAAAGTGTGATTCTTGAAACTTGTGATAGGAGAAGCAACGAAGTCCAAGGGACTATATCAAAGTGAATAAGTAACTTGTTTGGTTGTTGAAACATCTGTCATGCGCATGTTCACAGCTCAGAAATGCATGTTTGAGGAATCTGTGATGCATGAAACATGTTCGGAATACGGAATGCCATGGTTATGTAAACAATGTAAATTACATGTGTATTGGTGAGAATTCACTCAAAGCGTGTTTTCTACTGCCAAATATCCGATTTTAGAACCTGGTGATACAAAAAACTTATGAAGTCAGAGTAAATATTTCAAAGTGTAATATATGCCTTCTTTGGTGGATGAAAGTTCACTAATCCACATGCTCACAACTCAGAAACGCATGTTTCTCGAATCCGTCATGCATGTATCATGTACGGAACCCAGAATGCCATGTTGATGGAATTCATGTAAATTATATATCTATTAGGTTGAATACACTCCAGAAGTATTCTTCTGTGAAAAATGAATGAATTCGAAACTTGTGTTAGGGAAAGCTTGTGAAAATGTGTACACGAGTCTATATGAAATTATTCCTTTTATAGAGGATGAAAAATCAGTAATCCACATGCTCACAACTCAGGAATGCATGTTTGTCGAATCCGTCATGCATGTAACATGTACGGAACACGGAATATCATGTTGAAGGAATCTATTCAAATTACATATCTCTAGGGTAGAATTCGCTCCAAGAGGGTTTTTCTGGGATCAAAGTGTGATTCTTGAAACTGGTGATAGGAGAAGCAACGAAGTCCAAGGAACTATTTCAAAGTGCGTATGTAACTTGTTTGGTGGTTGAAACAACTGTCATGCGCATGTTCACAGCTCAGAAATGCATGTTTCAGGAATCCGTGATGCATGAAACATGTTCGGAATACGGAATGCCATGGTTATGTAAACAATGTAAATTACATGTGTATTGGTGAGAATTCGCTCAAAGAGTGTTTTCTACTGCCAAATGTCCGATTTTAGAACCTGGTGATACAAAAAACTTATGAAGTCAGAGTAAATATTTCAAAGTGTAATATATGCCTTCTTTGGTGGATGAAAGTTCACTAATCCACATGCTCACAACTCAGAAACGCATGTTTCTCGAATCCGTCATGCATGTATCATGTACGGAACCCGGAATGCCATGTTGATGGAATTCATGTAAATTATATATCTATTAGGTTGAATACACTCCAGAAGTATTCTTCTGTGAAAAATGAACGAATTCGAAACTTGTGTTAGGGAAAGCTTGTGAAAATGTGTACACGAGTCTATATGAAATTATTCCTTTTATAGAGGATGAAAAATCAGTAATCCACATGCTCACAACTCAGGAATGCATGTTTGTCGAATCCGTCATGCATGTAACATGTACGGAACACGGAATATCATGTTGAAGGAATCTATTCAAATTACATATCTCTAGGGTAGAATTCGCTCCAAGAGGGTTTTTCTGGGATCAAAGTGTGATTCTTGAAACTGGTGATAGGAGAAGCAACGAAGTCCAAGGAACTATTTCAAAGTGCGTAAGTAACTTGTTTGGTGGTTGAAACAACTGTCATGCACATGTTCACAGCTCAGAAATGCATGTTTGAGGAATCCGTGATGCATGAAACATGTTCGGAATACGGAATGCCATGGTTATGTAAACAATGTAAATTACATGTGTATTGGTGAGAATTCGCTCAAAGAGTGTTTTCTACTGCCAAATGTCCGATTTTAGAACCTGGTGATACAAAAAACTTATGAAGTCAGAGTAAATATTTCAAAGTGTAATATATGCCTTCTTTGGTGGATGAAAGTTCACTAATCCACATGCTCACAACTCAGAAACGCATGTTTCTCGAATCCGTCATGCATGTATCATGTACGGAACCCGGAATGCCATGTTGATGGAATTCATGTAAATTATATATCTATTAGGTTGAATACACTCCAGAAGTATTCTTCTGTGAAAAATGAACGAATTCGAAACTTGTGTTAGGGAAAGCTTGTGAAAATGTGTACACGAGTCTATATGAAATTATTCCTTTTATAGAGGATGAAAAATCAGTAATCCACATGCTCACAACTCAGGAATGCATGTTTGTGGAATCCGTCATGCATGTAACATGTACGGAACACGGAATATCATGTTGAAGGAATCTATTCAAATTACATATCTCTAGGGTAGAATTCGCTCCAAGAGGGTTTTTCTGGGATCAAAGTGTGATTCTTGAAACTGGTGATAGGAGAAGCAACGAAGTCCAAGGAACTATTTCAAAGTGCATAAGTAACTTGTTTGGTGGTTGAAACATCTGTCATGCGCATGTTCACAGCTCAGAAATGCATGTTTGAGGAATCCGTGATGCATGAAACATGTTCGGAATACGGAATGCCATGGTTATGTAAACAATGTAAATTACATGTGTATTGGTGAGAATTCGCTCAAAGAGTGTTTTCTACTGCCAAATGTCCGATTTTAGAACCTGGTGATACAAAAAACTTATGAAGTCAGAGTAAATATTTCAAAGTGTAATATATGCCTCCTTTGGTGGATGAAAGTTCACTAATCCACATGCTCACAACTCAGAAACGCATGTTTCTCGAATCCGTCATGCATGTATCATGTACGGAACCCGGAATGCCATGTTGATGGAATTCATGTAAATTATATATCTATTAGGTTGAATACACTCCAGAAGTATTCTTCTGTGAAAAATGAACGAATTCGAAACTTGTGTTAGGGAAAGCTTGTGAAAATGTGTACACGAGTCTATATGAAATTATTCCTTTTATAGAGGATGAAAAATCAGTAATCCACATGCTCACAACTCAGGAATGCATGTTTGTCGAATCCGTCATGCATGTAACATGTACGGAACACGGAATATCATGTTGAAGGAATCTATTCAAATTACATATCTCTAGGGTAGAATTCGCTCCAAGAGGGTTTTTCTGGGATCAAAGTGTGATTCTTGAAACTGGTGATAGGAGAAGCAACGAAGTCCAAGGAACTATTTCAAAGTGCGTAAGTTACTTGTTTGGTGGTTGAAACATATGTCATGTGCATGTTCACAGCTCAGAAATGCATGTTTGAGGAATCCGTGATGCATGAAACATGTTCGGAATACGGAATGCCATGGTTATGTAAACAATGTAAATTACATGTGTATTGGTGAGAATTCGCTCAAAGAGTGTTTTCTACTGCCAAATGTCCGATTTTAGAACCTGGTGATACAAAAAACTTATGAAGTCAGAGTAAATATTTCAAAGTGTAATATATGCCTTCTTTGGTGGATGAAAGTTCACTAATCCACATGCTCACAACTCAGAAACGCATGTTTCTCGAATCCGTCATGCATGTATCATGTACGGAACCCGGAATGCCATGTTGATGGAATTCATGTAAATTAAATATCTATTAGGTTGAATACACTCCAGAAGTATTCTTCTGTGAAAAATGAACGAATTCGAAACTTGTGTTAGGGAAAGCTTGTGAAAATGTGTACACGAGTCTATATGAAATTATTCCTTTTATAGAGGATGAAAAATCAGTAATCCACATGCTCACAACTCAGGAATGCATGTTTGTCGAATCCGTCATGCATGTAACATGTACGGAACACGGAATATCATGTTGAAGGAATCTATTCAAATTACATATCTCTAGGGTAGAATTCGCTCCAAGAGGGTTTTTCTGGGATCAAAGTGTGATTCTTGAAACTGGTGATAGGAGAAGCAACGAAGTCCAAGGAACTATTTCAAAGTGCGTAAGTTACTTGTTTGGTGGTTGAAACATATGTCATGTGCATGTTCACAGCTCAGAAATGCATGTTTGAGGAATCCGTGATGCATGAAACATGTTCGGAATACGGAATGCCATGGTTATGTAAACAATGTAAATTACATGTGTATTGGTGAGAATTCGCTCAAAGAGTGTTTTCTACTGCCAAATGTCCGATTTTAGAACCTGGTGATACAAAAAACTTATGAAGTCAGAGTAAATATTTCAAAGTTTAATATATGCCTTCTTTGGTGGATGAAAGTTCACTAATCCACATGCTCACAACTCAGAAACGCATGTTTCTCGAATCCATCATGCATGTATCATGTACGGAACCCGGAATGCCATGTTGATGGAATTCATGTAAATTAAATATCTATTAGGTTGAATACACTCCAGAAGTATTCTTCTGTGAAAAATGAACGAATTCGAAACTTGTGTTAGGGAAAGCTTGTGAAAATGTGTACACGAGTCTATATAAAATTATTCCTTTTATACAGGATGAAAAATCAGTAATCCACATGCTCACAACTCAGGAATGCATGTTTGTCGAATCCGTCATGCATGTAACATGTACGTAACACGGAATATCATGTAGAAGGAAACAATTCAAATTACATATCTCTAGGGTAGAATTCGCTCCAAGAGGGTTTTTCTGGGATCAAAGTGTGATTCTTGAAACTTGTGATAGGAGAAGCAACGAAGTCCAAGGGACTATTTCAAAGTGCATAAGTAACTTGTTTGGTGGTTGAAACATCCGTCATGCGCATGTTCACAGCTCAGAAATGCATGTTTGAGGAATCCGTGATGAACGAATCATGTTCGGAATACGGAATGCCATGGTTATGTAAACAATGTAAATTAATGTGTATTGGTGAGAATTTGCTCAAAGAGTGTTTTCTACTGCCAAATATCCGATTTTAGAACCTGATGATACAAAAAACTTATGAAGTCAGAGTAAATATTTCAAAGTGTAATATATGCCTTCTTTGGTGGATGAAAGTTCACTAATCCACATGTTCACAACTCAGAAACGCATGTTTCTCGAATCCGTCATGCATGTATCATGTACGGAACCCGGAATGCCATGTTGATGGAATTCATGTAAATTATATATCTATTAGGTTTAATACACTCCAGAAGTATTCTTCTGTGAAAAATGAACGAATTCCAAACTTGTGTTAGGGAAAGATAGTGAAAATGTGTACACGAGTCTATATGAAATTATTCCTATTATAGAGGATGAAAAATCAGTAATCCACATGCTCACAACTCAGGAATGCATGTTTGTCGAATCCGTCATGCATGTAACATGTACGGAACACGGAATATCATGTTGAAGGAATCTATTCAAATTACATATCTCTAGGGTAGAATTCGCTCCAAGAGGGTTTTTGTGGGATCAAAGTGTGATTCTTGAAACTGGTGATAGGAGAAGCAACGAAGTCCAAGGAACTATTTCAAAGTGCGTAAGTAACTTGTTTGTTGGTTGAAACAACTGTCATGCACATGTTCACAGCTCAGAAATGCATGTTTGAGGAATCCGTGATGCATGAAACATGTTCGGAATACGGAATGCCATGGTTATGTAAACAATGTAAATTACATGTGTATTGGTGAGAATTCGCTCAAAGAGTGTTTTCTACTGCCAAATGTCCGATTTTAGAACCTGGTGATACAAAAAACTTATGAAGTCAGAGTAAATATTTCAAAGTGTAATATATGCCTTCTTTGGTGGATGAAAGTTCACTAATCCACATGCTCACAACTCAGAAACGCATGTTTCTCGAATCCGTCATGCATGTATCATGTACGGAACCCGGAATGCCATGTTGATGGAATTCATGTAAATTATATATCTATTAGGTTGAATACACTCCAGAAGTATTCTTCTGTGAAAAATGAACGAATTCGAAACTTGTGTTAGGGAAAGCTTGTGAAAATGTGTACACGAGTCTATATGAAATTATTCCTTTTATAGAGGATGAAAAATCAGTAATCCACATGCTCACAACTCAGGAATGCATGTTTGTGGAATCCGTCATGCATGTAACATGTACGGAACACGGAATATCATGTTGAAGGAATCTATTCAAATTACATATCTCTAGGGTAGAATTCGCTCCAAGAGGGTTTTTCTGGGATCAAAGTGTGATTCTTGAAACTGGTGATAGGAGAAGCAACGAAGTCCAAGGAACTATTTCAAAGTGCATAAGTAACTTGTTTGGTGGTTGAAACATCTGTCATGCGCATGTTCACAGCTCAGAAATGCATGTTTGAGGAATCCGTGATGCATGAAACATGTTCGGAATACGGAATGCCATGGTTATGTAAACAATGTAAATTACATGTGTATTGGTGAGAATTCGCTCAAAGAGTGTTTTCTACTGCCAAATGTCCGATTTTAGAACCTGGTGATACAAAAAACTTATGAAGTCAGAGTAAATATTTCAAAGTGTAATATATGCCTCCTTTGGTGGATGAAAGTTCACTAATCCACATGCTCACAACTCAGAAATGCATGTTTCTCGAATCCGTCATGCATGTATCATGTACGGAACCCGGAATGCCATGTTGATGGAATTCATGTAAATTATATATCTATTAGGTTGAATACACTCCAGAAGTATTCTTCTGTGAAAAATGAACGAATTCGAAACTTGTGTTAGGGAAAGCTTGTGAAAATGTGTACACGAGTCTATATGAAATTATTCCTTTTATAGAGGATGAAAAATCAGTAATCCACATGCTCACAACTCAGGAATGCATGTTTGTCGAATCCGTCATGCATGTAACATGTACGGAACACGGAATATCATGTTGAAGGAATCTATTCAAATTACATATCTCTAGGGTAGAATTCGCTCCAAGAGGGTTTTTCTGGGATCAAAGTGTGATTCTTGAAACTGGTGATAGGAGAAGCAACGAAGTCCAAGGAACTATTTCAAAGTGCGTAAGTTACTTGTTTGGTGGTTGAAACATATGTCATGTGCATGTTCACAGCTCAGAAATGCATGTTTGAGGAATCCGTGATGCATGAAACATGTTCGGAATACGGAATGCCATGGTTATGTAAACAATGTAAATTACAAGTGTATTGGTGAGAATTCGCTCAAAGAGTGTTTTCTACTGCCAAATGTCCGATTTTAGAACCTGGTGATACAAAAAACTTATGAAGTCAGAGTAAATATTTCAAAGTTTAATATATGCCTTCTTTGGTGGATGAAAGTTCACTAATCCACATGCTCACAACTCAGAAACGCATGTTTCTCGAATCCATCATGCATGTATCATGTACGGAACCCGGAATGCCATGTTGATGGAATTCATGTAAATTAAATATCTATTAGGTTGAATACACTCCAGAAGTATTCTTCTGTGAAAAATGAACGAATTCGAAACTTGTGTTAGGGAAAGCTTGTGAAAATGTGTACACGAGTCTATATAAAATTATTCCTTTTATACAGGATGAAAAATCAGTAATCCACATGCTCACAACTCAGGAATGCATGTTTGTCGAATCCGTCATGCATGTAACATGTACGTAACACGGAATATCATGTAGAAGGAAACAATTCAAATTACATATCTCTAGGGTAGAATTCGCTCCAAGAGGGTTTTTCTGGGATCAAAGTGTGATTCTTGAAACTTGTGATAGGAGAAGCAACGAAGTCCAAGGGACTATTTCAAAGTGCATAAGTAACTTGTTTGGTGGTTGAAACATCCGTCATGCGCATGTTCACAGCTCAGAAATGCATGTTTGAGGAATCCGTGATGAACGAATCATGTTCGGAATACGGAATGCCATGGTTATGTAAACAATGTAAATTAATGTGTATTGGTGAGAATTTGCTCAAAGAGTGTTTTCTACTGCCAAATATCCGATTTTAGAACCTGATGATACAAAAAACTTATGAAGTCAGAGTAAATATTTCAAAGTGTAATATATGCCTTCTTTGGTGGATGAAAGTTCACTAATCCACATGTTCACAACTCAGAAACGCATGTTTCTCGAATCCGTCATGCATGTATCATGTACGGAACCCGGAATGCCATGTTGATGGAATTCATGTAAATTATATATCTATTAGGTTTAATACACTCCAGAAGTATTCTTCTGTGAAAAATGAACGAATTCCAAACTTGTGTTAGGGAAAGATAGTGAAAATGTGTACACGAGTCTATATGAAATTATTCCTATTATAGAGGATGAAAAATCAGTAATCCACATGCTCACAACTCAGGAATGCATGTTTGTCGAATCCGTCATGCATGTAACATGTACGGAACACGGAATATCATGTTGAAGGAATCTATTCAAATTACATATCTCTAGGGTAGAATTCGCTCCAAGAGGGTTTTTGTGGGATCAATGTGTGATTCTTGAAACTGGTGATAGGAGAAGCAACGAAGTCCAAGGAACTATTTCAAAGTGCGTAAGTAACTTGTTTGTTGGTTGAAACAACTGTCATGCACATGTTCACAGCTCAGAAATGCATGTTTGAGGAATCCGTGATGCATGAAACATGTTCGGAATACGGAATGCCATGGTTATGTAAACAATGCAAATTACATGTGTATTGGTGAGAATTCGCTCAAAGAGTGTTTTCTACTGCCAAATGTCCGATTTTAGAACCTGGTGATACAAAAAACTTATGAAGTCAGAGTAAATATTTCAAAGTGTAATATATGCCTTCTTTGGTGGATGAAAGTTCACTAATCCACATGCTCACAACTCAGAAACGCATGTTTCTCGAATCCGTCATGCATGTATCATGTATGGAACCCGGAATGCCATGTTGATGGAATTCATGTAAATTAAATATCTATTAGGTTGAATACACTCCAGAAGTATTCTTCTGTGAAGAATGAACGAATTCGAAACTTGTGTTACGGAAAGCTTGTGAAAATGTGTACACGAGTCTATATAAAATTATTCCTTTTATAGAGGATGAAAAATCAGTAATCCACATGCTCTCAACTCAGGAATGCATGTTTGTCGAATCCGTCATGCATGTAACATGTACGTAACACGGAATATCATGTAGAAGGAAACTATTCAAATTACATATCTCTAGGGTAGAATTCGCTCCAAGCGGGTTTTTCTGGGATCAAAGTGTGATTCTTGAAACTTGTGATAGGAGAAGCAACGAAGTCCAAGGGACTATTTCAAAGTGCATAAGTAACTTGTTTGGTGGTTGAAACATCCGTCATGCGCATGTTCACAGCTCAGAAATGCATGTTTGAGGAATCCGTGATGCACGAATCATGTTTGGAATACGGAATGCCATGATTATGTAAACAATGTAAATTACATGTGTATTGGTGAGAATTCGCTCAAAGAGTGTTTTCTACTGCCAAATATCCGATTTTAGAACCTGGTGATACAAAAAACTTATGAAGTCAGAGTAAATATTTCAAAGTGTAATATATGCCTTCTTTGGTGGATGAAAGTTCACTAATCCACATGCTCACAACTCAGAAACGCATGTTTCTCGAATCCGTCATGCATGTATCAAGTACGGAACCCGGAATGCCATGTTGATGGAATTCATGTAAATTATATATCTATTAGGTTGAATACACTCCAGAAGTATTCTTCTGTGAAAAATGAACGAATTCGAAACTTGTGTTAGGGAAAGCTTGTGAAAATGTGTACACGAGTCTATATGAAATTATTCCTTTTATAGAGGATGAAAAATCAGTAATCCACATGCTCACAACTCAGGAATGCATGTTTGTCGAATCCATCATGCATGTAACATGTACGGAACACGGAATATCATGTTGAAGAAATCTATTCAAATTACATATCTCTAGGGTAGAATTCGCTCCAAGAGGGTTTTTCTGGGATCAAAGTGTGATTCTTGAAACTGGTGATAGGAGAAGCAACGAAGTCCAAGGAAATTTTTCAAAGTGCGTAAGTAACTTGTTTGGTGGTTGAAACATCTCTCATGCGCATGTTCACAGCTCAGAAATGCATGTTTGAGGAATCCGTGATGCATGAAACATGTTCGGAATACGGAATGCCATGGTTATGTAAACAATGTAAATTACATGTGTATTGGTGAGAATTCGCTCAAAGAGTGTTTTCTACTGCCAAATGTCCGATTTTAGAACCTGGTGATACAAAAAACTTATGAAGTCAGAGTAAATATTTCAAAGTGTAATATATGCCTTCTTTGGTGGATGAAAGTTCACTAATCCACATGCTCACAACTCAGAAACGCATGTTTCTCGAATCCGTCATGCATGTATCATGTACGGAACCCGGAATGCCATGTTGATGGAATTCATGTAAATTATATATCTATTAGGTTGAATACACTCCAGAAGTATTCTTCTGTGAAAAATGAACGAATTCGAAACTTGTGTTAGGGAAAGCTTGTGAAAATGTGTACACGAGTCTATATGAAATTATTCCTTTTATAGAGGATGAAAAATCAGTAATCCACATGCTCACAACTCAGGAATGCATGTTTGTCGAATCCGTCATGCATGTAACATGTACGGAACACGGAATATCATGTTGAAGGAATCTATTCAAATTACATATCTCTAGGGTAGAATTCGCTCCAAGAGGGTTTTTCTGGGATCAAAGTGTGATTCTTGAAACTGGTGATAGGAGAAGCAACGAAGTCCAAGGAAATTTTTCAAAGTGCATAAGTAACTTGTTTGGTGGTTGAAACATCTCTCATGCGCATGTTCACAGCTCAGAAATGCATGTTTGAGGAATCCGTGATGCATGAAACATGTTCGGAATACGGAATGCCATGGTTATGTAAACAATGTAAATTACATGTGTATTGGTGAGAATTCGCTCAAAGAGTGTTTTCTACTGCCAAATGTCCGATTTTAGAACCTGGTGATACAAAAAACTTATGAAGTCAGAGTAAATATTTCAAAGTGTAATATATGCCTCCTTTGGTGGATGAAAGTTCACTAATCCACATGCTCACAACTCAGAAACGCATGTTTCTCGAATCCGTCATGCATGTATCATGTACGGAACCCGGAATGCCATGTTGATGGAATTCATGTAAATTATATATCTATTAGGTTGAATACACTCCAGAAGTATTCTTCTGTGAAAAATGAACGAATTCGAAACTTGTGTTAGGGAAAGCTTGTGAAAATGTGTACACGAGTCTATATGAAATTATTCCTTTTATAGAGGATGAAAAATCAGTAATCCACATGCTCACAACTCAGGAATGCATGTTTGTGGAATCCGTCATGCATGTAACATGTACGGAACACGGAATATCATGTTGAAGGAATCTATTCAAATTACATATCTCTAGGGTAGAATTCGCTCCAAGAGGGTTTTTCTGGGATCAAAGTGTGATTCTTGAAACTGGTGATAGGAGAAGCAACGAAGTCCAAGGGACTATTTCAAAGTGCATAAGTAACTTGTTTGGTGGTTGAAACATCCGTCATGCGCATGTTCACAGCTCAGAAATGCATGTTTGAGGAATCCGTGATGCACGAATCATGTTTGGAATACGGAATGCCATGGTTATGTAAACAATGTAAATTACATGTGTATTGGTGAGAATTCGCTCAAAGAGTGTTTTCTACTGCCAAATATCCGATTTTAGAACCTGGTGATACAAAAAACTTATGAAGTCAGAGTAAATATTTCAAAGTGTAATATATGCCTTCTTTGGTGGATGAAAGTTCACTAATCCACATGCTCACAACTCAGAAACGCATGTTTCTCGAATCCGTCATGCATGTATCAAGTACGGAACCCGGAATGCCATGTTGATGGAATTCATGTAAATTATATATCTATTAGGTTGAATACACTCCAGAAGTATTCTTCTGTGAAAAATGAACGAATTCGAAACTTGTGTTAGGGAAAGCTTGTGAAAATGTGTACACGAGTCTATATGAAATTATTCCTTTTATAGAGGATGAAAAATCAGTAATCCACATGCTCACAACTCAGGAATGCATGTTTGTCGAATCCATCATGCATGTAACATGTACGGAACACGGAATATCATGTTGAAGAAATCTATTCAAATTACATATCTCTAGGGTAGAATTCGCTCCAAGAGGGTTTTTCTGGGATCAAAGTGTGATTCTTGAAACTGGTGATAGGAGAAGCAACGAAGTCCAAGGAAATTTTTCAAAGTGCGTAAGTAACTTGTTTGGTGGTTGAAACATCTCTCATGCGCATGTTCACAGCTCAGAAATGCATGTTTGAGGAATCCGTGATGCATGAAACATGTTCGGAATACGGAATGCCATGGTTATGTAAACAATGTAAATTACATGTGTATTGGTGAGAATTCGCTCAAAGAGTGTTTTCTACTGCCAAATGTCCGATTTTAGAACCTGGTGATACAAAAAACTTATGAAGTCAGAGTAAATATTTCAAAGTGTAATATATGCCTTCTTTGGTGGATGAAAGTTCACTAATCCACATGCTCACAACTCAGAAACGCATGTTTCTCGAATCCGTCATGCATGTATCATGTACGGAACCCGGAATGCCATGTTGATGGAATTCATGTAAATTATATATCTATTAGGTTGAATACACTCCAGAAGTATTCTTCTGTGAAGAATGAACGAATTCGAAACTTGTGTTACGGAAAGCTTGTGAAAATGTGTACACGAGTCTATATAAAATTATTCCTTTTATAGAGGATGAAAAATCAGTAATCCACATGCTCTCAACTCAGGAATGCATGTTTGTCGAATCCGTCATGCATGTAACATGTACGTAACACGGAATATCATGTAGAAGGAAACTATTCAAATTACATATCTCTAGGGTAGAATTCGCTCCAAGCGGGTTTTTCTGGGATCAAAGTGTGATTCTTGAAACTTGTGATAGGAGAAGCAACGAAGTCCAAGGGACTATTTCAAAGTGCATAAGTAACTTGTTTGGTGGTTGAAACATCCGTCATGCGCATGTTCACAGCTCAGAAATGCATGTTTGAGGAATCCGTGATGCACGAATCATGTTTGGAATACGGAATGCCATGATTATGTAAACAATGTAAATTACATGTGTATTGGTGAGAATTCGCTCAAAGAGTGTTTTCTACTGCCAAATATCCGATTTTAGAACCTGGTGATACAAAAAACTTATGAAGTCAGAGTAAATATTTCAAAGTGTAATATATGCCTTCTTTGGTGGATGAAAGTTCACTAATCCACATGCTCACAACTCAGAAACGCATGTTTCTCGAATCCGTCATGCATGTATCAAGTACGGAACCCGGAATGCCATGTTGATGGAATTCATGTAAATTATATATCTATTAGGTTGAATACACTCCAGAAGTATTCTTCTGTGAAAAATGAACGAATTCGAAACTTGTGTTAGGGAAAGCTTGTGAAAATGTGTACACGAGTCTATATGAAATTATTCCTTTTATAGAGGATGAAAAATCAGTAATCCACATGCTCACAACTCAGGAATGCATGTTTGTCGAATCCATCATGCATGTAACATGTACGGAACACGGAATATCATGTTGAAGAAATCTATTCAAATTACATATCTCTAGGGTAGAATTCGCTCCAAGAGGGTTTTTCTGGGATCAAAGTGTGATTCTTGAAACTGGTGATAGGAGAAGCAACGAAGTCCAAGGAAATTTTTCAAAGTGCGTAAGTAACTTGTTTGGTGGTTGAAACATCTCTCATGCGCATGTTCACAGCTCAGAAATGCATGTTTGAGGAATCCGTGATGCATGAAACATGTTCGGAATACGGAATGCCATGGTTATGTAAACAATGTAAATTACATGTGTATTGGTGAGAATTCGCTCAAAGAGTGTTTTCTACTGCCAAATGTCCGATTTTAGAACCTGGTGATACAAAAAACTTATGAAGTCAGAGTAAATATTTCAAAGTGTAATATATGCCTTCTTTGGTGGATGAAAGTTCACTAATCCACATGCTCACAACTCAGAAACGCATGTTTCTCGAATCCGTCATGCATGTATCATGTACGGAACCCGGAATGCCATGTTGATGGAATTCATGTAAATTATATATCTATTAGGTTGAATACACTCCAGAAGTATTCTTCTGTGAAAAATGAACGAATTCGAAACTTGTGTTAGGGAAAGCTTGTGAAAATGTGTACACGAGTCTATATGAAATTATTCCTTTTATAGAGGATGAAAAATCAGTAATCCACATGCTCACAACTCAGGAATGCATGTTTGTCGAATCCGTCATGCATGTAACATGTACGGAACACGGAATATCATGTTGAAGGAATCTATTCAAATTACATATCTCTAGGGTAGAATTCGCTCCAAGAGGGTTTTTCTGGGATCAAAGTGTGATTCTTGAAACTGGTGATAGGAGAAGCAACGAAGTCCAAGGAACTATTTCAAAGTGCGTAAGTAACTTGTTTGGTGGTTGAAACAACTGTCATGCACATGTTCACAGCTCAGAAATGCATGTTTGAGGAATCCGTGATGCATGAAACATGTTCGGAATACGGAATGCCATGGTTATGTAAACAATGTAAATTACATGTGTATTGGTGAGAATTCGCTCAAAGAGTGTTTTCTACTGCCAAATGTCCGATTTTAGAACCTGGTGATACAAAAAACTTATGAAGTCAGAGTAAATATTTCAAAGTGTAATATATGCCTCCTTTGGTGGATGAAAGTTCACTAATCCACATGCTCACAACTCAGAAACGCATGTTTCTCGAATCCGTCATGCATGTATCATGTACGGAACCCGGAATGCCATGTTGATGGAATTCATGTAAATTATATATCTATTAGGTTGAATACACTCCAGAAGTATTCTTCTGTGAAAAATGAACGAATTCGAAACTTGTGTTAGGGAAAGCTTGTGAAAATGTGTACACGAGTCTATATGAAATTATTCCTTTTATAGAGGATGAAAAATCAGTAATCCACATGCTCACAACTCAGGAATGCATGTTTGTGGAATCCGTCATGCATGTAACATGTACGGAACACGGAATATCATGTTGAAGGAATCTATTCAAATTACATATCTCTAGGGTAGAATTCGCTCCAAGAGGGTTTTTCTGGGATCAAAGTGTGATTCTTGAAACTGGTGATAGGAGAAGCAACGAAGTCCAAGGGACTATTTCAAAGTGCATAAGTAACTTGTTTGGTGGTTGAAACATCCGTCATGCGCATGTTCACAGCTCAGAAATGCATGTTTGAGGAATCCGTGATGCACGAATCATGTTTGGAATACGGAATGCCATGGTTATGTAAACAATGTAAATTACATGTGTATTGGTGAGAATTCGCTCAAAGAGTGTTTTCTACTGCCAAATATCCGATTTTAGAACCTGGTGATACAAAAAACTTATGAAGTCAGAGTAAATATTTCAAAGTGTAATATATGCCTTCTTTGGTGGATGAAAGTTCACTAATCCACATGCTCACAACTCAGAAACGCATGTTTCTCGAATCCGTCATGCATGTATCAAGTACGGAACCCGGAATGCCATGTTGATGGAATTCATGTAAATTATATATCTATTAGGTTGAATACACTCCAGAAGTATTCTTCTGTGAAAAATGAACGAATTCGAAACTTGTGTTAGGGAAAGCTTGTGAAAATGTGTACACGAGTCTATATGAAATTATTCCTTTTATAGAGGATGAAAAATCAGTAATCCACATGCTCACAACTCAGGAATGCATGTTTGTCGAATCCATCATGCATGTAACATGTACGGAACACGGAATATCATGTTGAAGAAATCTATTCAAATTACATATCTCTAGGGTAGAATTCGCTCCAAGAGGGTTTTTCTGGGATCAAAGTGTGATTCTTGAAACTGGTGATAGGAGAAGCAACGAAGTCCAAGGAAATTTTTCAAAGTGCGTAAGTAACTTGTTTGGTGGTTGAAACATCTCTCATGCGCATGTTCACAGCTCAGAAATGCATGTTTGAGGAATCCGTGATGCATGAAACATGTTCGGAATACGGAATGCCATGGTTATGTAAACAATGTAAATTACATGTGTATTGGTGAGAATTCGCTCAAAGAGTGTTTTCTACTGCCAAATGTCCGATTTTAGAACCTGGTGATACAAAAAACTTATGAAGTCAGAGTAAATATTTCAAAGTGTAATATATGCCTTCTTTGGTGGATGAAAGTTCACTAATCCACATGCTCACAACTCAGAAACGCATGTTTCTCGAATCCGTCATGCATGTATCATGTACGGAACCCGGAATGCCATGTTGATGGAATTCATGTAAATTATATATCTATTAGGTTGAATACACTCCAGAAGTATTCTTCTGTGAAGAATGAACGAATTCGAAACTTGTGTTACGGAAAGCTTGTGAAAATGTGTACACGAGTCTATATAAAATTATTCCTTTTATAGAGGATGAAAAATCAGTAATCCACATGCTCTCAACTCAGGAATGCATGTTTGTCGAATCCGTCATGCATGTAACATGTACGTAACACGGAATATCATGTAGAAGGAAACTATTCAAATTACATATCTCTAGGGTAGAATTCGCTCCAAGCGGGTTTTTCTGGGATCAAAGTGTGATTCTTGAAACTTGTGATAGGAGAAGCAACGAAGTCCAAGGGACTATTTCAAAGTGCATAAGTAACTTGTTTGGTGGTTGAAACATCCGTCATGCGCATGTTCACAGCTCAGAAATGCATGTTTGAGGAATCCGTGATGCACGAATCATGTTTGGAATACGGAATGCCATGATTATGTAAACAATGTAAATTACATGTGTATTGGTGAGAATTCGCTCAAAGAGTGTTTTCTACTGCCAAATATCCGATTTTAGAACCTGGTGATACAAAAAACTTATGAAGTCAGAGTAAATATTTCAAAGTGTAATATATGCCTTCTTTGGTGGATGAAAGTTCACTAATCCACATGCTCACAACTCAGAAACGCATGTTTCTCGAATCCGTCATGCATGTATCAAGTACGGAACCCGGAATGCCATGTTGATGGAATTCATGTAAATTATATATCTATTAGGTTGAATACACTCCAGAAGTATTCTTCTGTGAAAAATGAACGAATTCGAAACTTGTGTTAGGGAAAGCTTGTGAAAATGTGTACACGAGTCTATATGAAATTATTCCTTTTATAGAGGATGAAAAATCAGTAATCCACATGCTCACAACTCAGGAATGCATGTTTGTCGAATCCATCATGCATGTAACATGTACGGAACACGGAATATCATGTTGAAGAAATCTATTCAAATTACATATCTCTAGGGTAGAATTCGCTCCAAGAGGGTTTTTCTGGGATCAAAGTGTGATTCTTGAAACTGGTGATAGGAGAAGCAACGAAGTCCAAGGAAATTTTTCAAAGTGCGTAAGTAACTTGTTTGGTGGTTGAAACATCTCTCATGCGCATGTTCACAGCTCAGAAATGCATGTTTGAGGAATCCGTGATGCATGAAACATGTTCGGAATACGGAATGCCATGGTTATGTAAACAATGTAAATTACATGTGTATTGGTGAGAATTCGCTCAAAGAGTGTTTTCTACTGCCAAATGTCCGATTTTAGAACCTGGTGATACAAAAAACTTATGAAGTCAGAGTAAATATTTCAAAGTGTAATATATGCCTTCTTTGGTGGATGAAAGTTCACTAATCCACATGCTCACAACTCAGAAACGCATGTTTCTCGAATCCGTCATGCATGTATCATGTACGGAACCCGGAATGCCATGTTGATGGAATTCATGTAAATTATATATCTATTAGGTTGAATACACTCCAGAAGTATTCTTCTGTGAAAAATGAACGAATTCGAAACTTGTGTTAGGGAAAGCTTGTGAAAATGTGTACACGAGTCTATATGAAATTATTCCTTTTATAGAGGATGAAAAATCAGTAATCCACATGCTCACAACTCAGGAATGCATGTTTGTCGAATCCGTCATGCATGTAACATGTACGGAACACGGAATATCATGTTGAAGGAATCTATTCAAATTACATATCTCTAGGGTAGAATTCGCTCCAAGAGGGTTTTTCTGGGATCAAAGTGTGATTCTTGAAACTGGTGATAGGAGAAGCAACGAAGTCCAAGGAAATTTTTCAAAGTGCATAAGTAACTTGTTTGGTGGTTGAAACATCTCTCATGCGCATGTTCACAGCTCAGAAATGCATGTTTGAGGAATCCGTGATGCATGAAACATGTTCGGAATACGGAATGCCATGGTTATGTAAACAATGTAAATTACATGTGTATTGGTGAGAATTCGCTCAAAGAGTGTTTTCTACTGCCAAATGTCCGATTTTAGAACCTGGTGATACAAAAAACTTATGAAGTCAGAGTAAATATTTCAAAGTGTAATATATGCCTCCTTTGGTGGATGAAAGTTCACTAATCCACATGCTCACAACTCAGAAACGCATGTTTCTCGAATCCGTCATGCATGTATCATGTACGGAACCCGGAATGCCATGTTGATGGAATTCATGTAAATTATATATCTATTAGGTTGAATACACTCCAGAAGTATTCTTCTGTGAAAAATGAACGAATTCGAAACTTGTGTTAGGGAAAGCTTGTGAAAATGTGTACACGAGTCTATATGAAATTATTCCTTTTATAGAGGATGAAAAATCAGTAATCCACATGCTCACAACTCAGGAATGCATGTTTGTGGAATCCGTCATGCATGTAACATGTACGGAACACGGAATATCATGTTGAAGGAATCTATTCAAATTACATATCTCTAGGGTAGAATTCGCTCCAAGAGGGTTTTTCTGGGATCAAAGTGTGATTCTTGAAACTGGTGATAGGAGAAGCAACGAAGTCCAAGGGACTATTTCAAAGTGCATAAGTAACTTGTTTGGTGGTTGAAACATCCGTCATGCGCATGTTCACAGCTCAGAAATGCATGTTTGAGGAATCCGTGATGCACGAATCATGTTTGGAATACGGAATGCCATGGTTATGTAAACAATGTAAATTACATGTGTATTGGTGAGAATTCGCTCAAAGAGTGTTTTCTACTGCCAAATATCCGATTTTAGAACCTGGTGATACAAAAAACTTATGAAGTCAGAGTAAATATTTCAAAGTGTAATATATGCCTTCTTTGGTGGATGAAAGTTCACTAATCCACATGCTCACAACTCAGAAACGCATGTTTCTCGAATCCGTCATGCATGTATCAAGTACGGAACCCGGAATGCCATGTTGATGGAATTCATGTAAATTATATATCTATTAGGTTGAATACACTCCAGAAGTATTCTTCTGTGAAAAATGAACGAATTCGAAACTTGTGTTAGGGAAAGCTTGTGAAAATGTGTACACGAGTCTATATGAAATTATTCCTTTTATAGAGGATGAAAAATCAGTAATCCACATGCTCACAACTCAGGAATGCATGTTTGTCGAATCCATCATGCATGTAACATGTACGGAACACGGAATATCATGTTGAAGAAATCTATTCAAATTACATATCTCTAGGGTAGAATTCGCTCCAAGAGGGTTTTTCTGGGATCAAAGTGTGATTCTTGAAACTGGTGATAGGAGAAGCAACGAAGTCCAAGGAAATTTTTCAAAGTGCGTAAGTAACTTGTTTGGTGGTTGAAACATCTCTCATGCGCATGTTCACAGCTCAGAAATGCATGTTTGAGGAATCCGTGATGCATGAAACATGTTCGGAATACGGAATGCCATGGTTATGTAAACAATGTAAATTACATGTGTATTGGTGAGAATTCGCTCAAAGAGTGTTTTCTACTGCCAAATATCCGATTTTAGAACCTGGTGATACAAAAAACTTATGAAGTCAGAGTAAATATTTCAAAGTGTAATATATGCCTTCTTTGGTGGATGAAAGTTCACTAATCCACATGCTCACAACTCAGAAACGCATGTTTCTCGAATCCGTCATGCATGTATCATGTACGGAACCCGGAATGCCATGTTGATGGAATTCATGTAAATTATATATCTATTAGGTTGAATACACTCCAGAAGTATTCTTCTGTGAAAAATGAACGAATTCGAAACTTGTGTTAGGGAAAGCTTGTGAAAATGTGTACACGAGTCTATATGAAATTATTCCTTTTATAGAGGATGAAAAATCAGTAATCCACATGCTCACAACTCAGGAATGCATGTTTGTCGAATCCGTCATGCATGTAACATGTACGGAACACGGAATATCATGTTGAAGGAATCTATTCAAATTACATATCTCTAGGGTAGAATTCGCTCCAAGAGGGTTTTTCTGGGATCAAAGTGTGATTCTTGAAACTGGTGATAGGAGAAGCAACGAAGTCCAAGGAAATTTTTCAAAGTGCATAAGTAACTTGTTTGGTGGTTGAAACATCTCTCATGCGCATGTTCACAGCTCAGAAATGCATGTTTGAGGAATCCGTGATGCATGAAACATGTTCGGAATACGGAATGCCATGGTTATGTAAACAATGTAAATTACATGTGTATTGGTGAGAATTCGCTCAAAGAGTGTTTTCTACTGCCAAATGTCCGATTTTAGAACCTGGTGATACAAAAAAATTATGAAGTCAGAGTAAATATTTCAAAGTGTAATATATGCCTTCTTTGGTGGATGAAAGTTCACTAATCCACATGCTCACAACTCAGAAACGCATGTTTCTCGAATCCGTCATGCATGTATCATGTACGGAACCCGGAATGCCATGTTGATGGAATTCATGTAAATTATATATCTATTAGGTTGAATACACTCCAGAAGTATTCTTCTGTGAAAAATGAACGAATTCGAAACTTGTGTTAGGGAAAGCTTGTGAAAATGTGTACACGAGTCTATATGAAATTATTCCTTTTATAGAGGATGAAAAATCAGTAATCCACATGCTCACAACTCAGGAATGCATGTTTGTGGAATCCGTCATGCATGTAACATGTACGGAACACGGAATATCATGTTGAAGGAATCTATTCAAATTACATATCTCTAGGGTAGAATTCGCTCCAAGAGGGTTTTTCTGGGATCAAAGTGTGATTCTTGAAACTGGTGATAGGAGAAGCAACGAAGTCCAAGGAACTATTTCAAAGTGCGTAAGTAACTTGTTTGGTGGTTGAAACAACTGTCATGCACATGTACACAGCTCAGAAATGCATGTTTGAGGAATCCGTGATGCATGAAACATGTTCGGAATACGGAATGCCATGGTTATGTAAACAATGTAAATTACATGTGTATTGGTGAGAATTCGCTCAAAGAGTGTTTTCTACTGCCAAATGTCCGATTTTAGAACCTGGTGATACAAAAAACTTATGAAGTCAGAGTAAATATTTCAAAGTGTAATATATGCCTTCTTTGGTGGATGAAAGTTCACTAATCCACATGCTCACAACTCAGAAACGCATGTTTCTCGAATCCGTCTTGCATGTATCATGTACGGAACCCGGAATGCCATGTTGATGGAATTCATGTAAATTATATATCTATTAGGTTGAATACACTCCAGAAGAATTCTTCTGTGAAAAATGAACGAATTCGAAACTTGTGTTAGGGAAAGCTTGTGAAAATGTGTACACGAGTCTATATGAAATTATTCCTTTTATAGAGGATGAAAAATCAGTAATCCACATGCTCACAACTCAGGAATGCATGTTTGTGGAATCCGTCATGCATGTAACACGTTCGGAACACGGAATATCATGTTGAAGGAATCTATTCAAATTACATATCTCTAGGGTAGAATTCGCTCCAAGAGGGTTTTTCTGGGATCAAAGTATGATTCTTGAAACTGGTGATAGGAGAAGCAACGAAGTCCAAGGAACTATTTCAAAGTGCGTAAGTTACTTGTTTGGTGGTTGAAACATATGTCATGTGCATGTTCACAGCTCAGAAATGCATGTTTGAGGAATCCGTGATGCATGAAACATGTTCGGAATACGGAATGCCATGGTTATGTAAACAATGTAAATTACATGTGTATTGGTGAGAATTCGCTCAAAGAGTGTTTTCTACTGCCAAATGTCCGATTTTAGAACCTGGTGATACAAAAAACTTATGAAGTCAGAGTAAATATTTCAAAGTGTAATATATGCCTTCTTTGGTGGATGAAAGTTCACTAATCCACATGCTCACAACTCAGAAACGCATGTTTCTAGAATCCGTCATGCATGTATCATGTACGGAACCCGGAATGCCATGTTGATGGAATTCATGTAAATTAAATATCTATTAGGTTGAATACACTCCAGAAGTATTCTTCTGTGAAAAATGAACGAATTCGAAACTTGTGTTAGGGAAAGCTTGTGAAAATGTGTACACGAGTCTATATAAAATTATTCCTTTTATACAGGATGAAAAATCAGTAATCCACATGCTCACAACTCAGGAATGCATGTTTGTCGAATCCGTCATGCATGTAACATGTACGTAACACGGAATATCATGTAGAAGGAATCTATTCAAATTACATATCTCTAGGGTAGAATTCGCTCCAAGAGGGTTTTTCTGGGATCAAAGTGTGATTCTTGAAACTTGTGATAGGAGAAGCAACGAAGTCCAAGGGACTATTTCAAAGTGCATAAGTAACTTGTTTGGTGGTTGAAACATCCGTCATGCGCATGTTCACAGCTCAGAAATGCATGTTTGAGGAATCCGTGATGAACGAATCATGTTCGGAATACGGAATGCCATGGTTATGTAAACAATGTAAATTACATGTGTATTGGTGAGAATTCGCTCAAAGAGTGTTTTCTACTGCCAAATGTCCGATTTTAGAACCTGGTGATACAAAAAACTTATGAAGTCAGAGTAAATATTTCAAAGTGTAATATATGCCTTCTTTGGTGGATGAAAGTTCACTAATCCACATGCTCACAACTCAGAAACGCATGTTTCTCGAATCCGTCATGCATGTATCATGTACGGAACCCGGAATGCCATGTTGATGGAATTCATGTAAATTAAATATCTATTAGGTTGAATACACTCCAGAAGTATTCTTCTGTGAAGAATGAACGAATTCGAAACTTGTGTTACGGAAAGCTTGTGAAAATGTGTACACGAGTCTATATAAAATTATTCCTTTTATAGAGGATGAAAAATCAGTAATCCACATGCCCTCAACTCAGGAATGCATGTTTGTCGAATCCGTCATGCATGTAACATGTACGTAACACGGAATATCATGTAGAAGGAAACTATTCAAATTACATATCTCTAGGGTAGAATTCGCTCCAAGAGGGTTTTTCTGGGATCAAAGTGTGATTCTTGAAACTTGTGATAGGAGAAGCAACGAAGTCCAAGGGACTATTTCAAAGTGCATAAGTAACTTGTTTGGTGGTTGAAACATCCGTCATGCGCATGTTCACAGCTCAGAAATGCATGTTTGAGGAATCCGTGATGCACGAATCATGTTTGGAATACGGAATGCCATGGTTATGTAAACAATGTAAATTACATGTGTATTGGTGAGAATTCGCTCAAAGAGTGTTTTCTACTGCCAAATATCCGATTTTAGAACCTGGTGATACAAAAAACTTATGAAGTCAGAGTAAATATTTCAAAGTGTAATATATGCCTTCTTTGGTGGATGAAAGTTCACTAATCCACATGCTCACAACTCAGAAACGCATGTTTCTCGAATCCGTCATGCATGTATCAAGTACGGAACCCGGAATGCCATGTTGATGGAATTCATGTAAATTATATATCTATTAGGTTGAATACACTCCAGAAGTATTCTTCTGTGAAAAATGAACGAATTCAAAACTTGTGTTAGGGAAAGCTTGTGAAAATGTGTACACGAGTCTATATGAAATTATTCCTTTTATAGAGGATGAAAAATCAGTAATCCACATGCTCACAACTCAGGAATGCATGTTTGTCGAATCCATCATGCATGTAACATGTACGGAACACGGAATATCATGTTGAAGGAATCTATTCAAATTACATATCTCTAGGGTAGAATTCGCTCCAAGAGGGTTTTTCTGGGATCAAAGTGTGATTCTTGAAACTGGTGATAGGAGAAGCAACGAAGTCCAAGGAAATTTTTCAAAGTGCGTAAGTAACTTGTTTGGTGGTTGAAATATCTCTCATGCGCATGTTCACAGCTCAGAAATGCATGTTTGAGGAATCCGTGATGCATGAAACATGTTCAGAATACGGAATGCCATGGTTATGTAAACAATGTAAATTACATGTGTATTGGTGAGAATTCGCTCAAAGAGTGTTTTCTACTGCCAAATGTCCGATTTTAGAACCTGGTGATACAAAAAAATTATGAAGTCAGAGTAAATATTTCAAAGTGTAATATATGCCTTCTTTGGTGGATGAAAGTTCACTAATCCACATGCTCACAACTCAGAAACGCATGTTTCTCGAATCCGTCATGCATGTATCATGTACGGAACCCGGAATGCCATGTTGATGGAATTCATGTAAATTATATATCTATTAGGTTGAATACACTCCAGAAGTATTCTTCTGTGAAAAATGAACGAATTCGAAACTTGTGTTAGGGAAAGCTTGTGAAAATGTGTACACGAGTCTATATGAAATTATTCCTTTTATAGAGGATGAAAAATCAGTAATCCACATGCTCACAACTCAGGAATGCATGTTTGTCGAATCCGTCATGCATGTAACATGTACGGAACACGGAATATCATGTTGAAGGAATCTATTCAAATTACATATCTCTAGGGTAGAATTCGCTCCAAGAGGGTTTTTCTGGGATCAAAGTGTGATTCTTGAAACTGGTGATAGGAGAAGCAACGAAGTCCAAGGAAATTTTTCAAAGTGCATAAGTAACTTGTTTGGTGGTTGAAACATCTCTCATGCGCATGTTCACAGCTCAGAAATGCATGTTTGAGGAATCCGTGATGCATGAAACATGTTCGGAATACGGAATGCCATGGTTATGTAAACAATGTAAATTACATGTGTATTGGTGAGAATTCGCTCAAAGAGTGTTTTCTACTGCCAAATGTCCGATTTTAGAACCTGGTGATACAAAAAACTTATGAAGTCAGAGTAAATATTTCAAAGTGTAATATATGCCTTCTTTGGTGGATGAAAGTTCACTAATCCACATGCTCACAACTCAGAAACGCATGTTTCTCGAATCCGTCATGCATGTATCATGTACGGAACCCGGAATGCCATGTTGATGGAATTCATGTAAATTATATATCTATTAGGTTGAATACACTCCAGAAGTATTCTTCTGTGAAAAATGAACGAATTCGAAACTTGTGTTAGGGAAAGCTTGTGAAAATGTGTACACGAGTCTATATGAAATTATTCCTTTTATAGAGGATGAAAAATCAGTAATCCACATGCTCACAACTCAGGAATGCATGTTTGTGGAATCCGTCATGCATGTAACATGTACGGAACACGGAATATCATGTTGAAGGAATCTATTCAAATTACATATCTCTAGGGTAGAATTCGCTCCAAGAGGGTTTTTCTGGGATCAAAGTGTGATTCTTGAAACTGGTGATAGGAGAAGCAACGAAGTCCAAGGAACTATTTCAAAGTGCGTAAGTAACTTGTTTGGTGGTTGAAACAACTGTCATGCACATGTACACAGCTCAGAAATGCATGTTTGAGGAATCCGTGATGCATGAAACATGTTCGGAATACGGAATGCCATGGCTATGTAAACAATGTAAATTACATGTGTATTGGTGAGAATTCGCTCAAAGAGTGTTTTCTACTGCCAAATGTCCGATTTTAGAACCTGGTGATACAAAAAACTTATGAAGTCAGAGTAAATATTTCAAAGTGTAATATATGCCTTCTTTGGTGGATGAAAGTTCACTAATCCACATGCTCACAACTCAGAAACGCATGTTTCTCGAATCCGTCTTGCATGTATCATGTACGGAACCCGGAATGCCATGTTGATGGAATTCATGTAAATTATATATCTATTAGGTTGAATACACTCCAGAAGAATTCTTCTGTGAAAAATGAACGAATTCGAAACTTGTGTTAGGGAAAGCTTGTGAAAATGTGTACACGAGTCTATATGAAATTATTCCTTTTATAGAGGATGAAAAATCAGTAATCCACATGCTCACAACTCAGGAATGCATGTTTGTGGAATCCGTCATGCATGTAACACGTTCGGAACACGGAATATAATGTTGAAGGAATCTATTCAAATTACATATCTCTAGGGTAGAATTCGCTCCAAGAGGGTTTTTCTGGGATCAAAGTGTGATTCTTGAAACTGGTGATAGGAGAAGCAACGAAGTCCAAGGAACTATTTCAAAGTGCGTAAGTAACTTGTTTGGTGGTTGAAACAACTGTCATGCACATGTTCACAACTCAGAAATGCATGTTTGAGGAATCCGTGATGCATGAAACATGTTCGGAATACGGAATGCCATGGTTATGTAAACAATGTAAATTACATGTGTATTGGTGAGAATTCGCTCAAAGAGTGTTTTCTACTGCCAAATGTCCGATTTTAGAACCTGGTGATACAAAAAACTTATGAAGTCAGAGTAAATATTTCAAAGTGTAATATATGCCTTCTTTGGTGGATGAAAGTTCACTAATCCACATGCTCACAACTCAGAAACGCATGTTTCTCGAATCCGTCATGCATGTATCATGTACGGAACCCGGAATGCCATGTTGATGGAATTCATGTAAATTATATATCTATTAGGTTGAATACACTCCAGAAGTATTCTTCTGTGAAAAATGAACGAATTCGAAACTTGTGTTAGGGAAAGCTTGTGAAAATGTGTACACGAGTCTATATGAAATTATTCCTTTTATAGAGGATGAAAAATCAGTAATCCACATGCTCACAACTCAGGACTGCATGTTTGTGGAATCCGTCATGCATGTAACATGTACGGAACACGGAATATCATGTTGAAGGAATCTATTCAAATTACATATCTCTAGGGTAGAATTCGCTCCAAGAGGGTTTTTCTGGGATCAAAGTGTGATTCTTGAAACTGGTGATAGGAGAAGCAACGAAGTCCAAGGAACTATTTCAAAGTGCGTAAGTAACTTGTTTGGTGGTTGAAACATCTGTCATGCACATGTACACAGCTCAGAAATGCATGTTTGAGGAATCCGTGATGCATGAAACATGTTCGGAATACGGAATGCCATGGTTATGTAAACAATGTAAATTACATGTGTATTGGTGAGAATTCGCTCAAAGAGTGTTTTCTACTGCCAAATGTCCGATTTTAGAACCTGGTGATACAAAAAACTTATGAAGTCAGAGTAAATATTTCAAAGTGTAATATATGCCTTCTTTGGTGGATGAAAGTTCACTAATCCACATGCTCACAACTCAGAAACGCATGTTTCTCGAATCCGTCTTGCATGTATCATGTACGGAACCCGGAATGCCATGTTGATGGAATTCATGTAAATTAAATATCTATTAGGTTGAATACACTCCAGAAGTATTCTTCTGTGAAGAATGAACGAATTCGGAACTTGTGTTACGGAAAGCTTGTGAAAATGTGTACACGAGTCTATATAAAATTATTCCTTTTATAGAGGATGAAAAATCAGTAATCCACATGCTCTCAACTCAGGAATGCATGTTTGTCGAATCCGTCATGCATGTAACATGTACGTAACACGGAATATCATGTAGAAGGAAACTATTCAAATTTCATATCTCTAGGGTAGAATTCGCTCCAAGAGGGTTTTTCTGGGATCAAAGTGTGATTCTTGAAACTTGTGATAGTAGAAGCAACGAAGTCCAAGGGACTATTTCAAAGTGCATAAGTACCGTGTTTGGTGGTAGAAACATCCGTCATGCGCATGTTCACAGCTCAGAAATGCATGTTTGAGGAATCCGTGATGCACGAATCATGTTTGGAATACGGAATGCCATGGTTATGTAAACAATGTAAATTACATGTGTATTGGTGAGAATTCGCTCAAAGAGTGTTTTCTACTGCCAAATATCCGATTTTAGAACCTGGTGATACAAAAAACTTATGAAGTCAGAGTAAATATTTCAAAGTGTAATATATGCCTTCTTTGGTGGATGAAAGTTCACTAATCCACATGCTCACAACTCAGAAACGCATGTTTCTCAAATCCGTCATGCATGTATCAAGTACGGAACCCGGAATGCCATGTTGATGGAATTCATGTAAATTATATATCTATTAGGTTGAATACACTCCAGAAGTATTCTTCTGTGAAAAAGGAACGAATTCGAAACTTGTGTTAGGGAAAGCTTGTGAAAATGTGTACACGAGTCTATATGAAATTATTCCTTTTATAGAGGATGAAAAATCAGTAATCCACATGCTCACAACTCAGGAATGCATGTTTGTCGAATCCGTCATGCATGTAACATGTACGGAACACGGAATATCATGTTGAAGGAAACTATTCTAATTACATATCTCTAGGGTAGAATTCGCTCCAAGAGGGTTTTTGTGGGATCAAAGTGTGATTCTTGAAACTGGTGATTTGAGAAGCAACGAAGTCCAAGGAACTATTTCAAAGTGCGTAAGTAACTTGTTTGGTGGTTGAAACATATGTCATGTGCATGTTCACAGCTCAGAAATGCATGTTTGAGGAATCCGTGATGCATGAAACATGTTCGGAATACGGAATGCCATGGTTATGTAAACAATGTAAATTACATGTGTATTGGTGAGAATTCGCTCAAAGAGTGTTTTCTACTGCCAAATGTCCGATTTTAGAACCTGGTGATACAAAAAACTTATGAAGTCAGAGTAAATATTTCAAAGTGTAATATATGCCTTCTTTGGTGGATGAAAGTTCACTAATCCACATGCTCACAGCTCAGAAACGCATGTTTCTCGAATCCATCATGCATGTATCATGTACGGAACCCGGAATGCCATGTTGATGGAATTCATGTAAATTATATATCTATTAGGTTGAATACACTCCAGAAGTATTCTTCTGTGAAAAATGAACGAATTCGAAACTTGTGTTAGGGAAAGCTTTTGAAAATGTGTACACGAGTCTATATGAAATTATTCCTTTTAGAGAGGATGAAAAATCAGTAATCCACATGCTCACAACTCAGGAATGCATGTTTGTCGAATCCGTCATGCATGTAACATGTACGGAACACGGAATATCATGTTGAAGGAATCTATTCAAATTACATATCTCTAGGGTAGAATTCGCTCCAAGAGTGTTTTTCTGGGATCAAAGTGTGATTCTTGAAACTGGTGATAGGAGAAGCAACGAAGTCCAAGGAACTATTTCAAAGTGCATAAGTAACTTGTTTGGTGGTTGAAACATCTGTCATGCGCATGTTCACAGCTCAGAAATGCATGTTTGAGGAATCCGTGATGCATGAAACATGTTCGGAATACGGAATGCCATGGTTATGTAAACAATGTAAATCACATGTGTATTGGTGAGAATTCGCTCAAAGAGTGTTTTCTACTGCCAAATGTCCGATTTTAGAACCTGGTGATACAAAAAACTTATGAAGTCAGAGTAAATATTTCAAAGTGTAATATATGCCTTCTTTGGTGGATGAAAGTTCACTAATCCACATGCTCACAACTCAGAAACGCATGTTTCTCGAATCCGTCATGCATGTATAATGTACGGAACCCGGAATGCCATGTTGATGGAATTCATGTAAATTATATATCTATTAGGTTGAATACACTCCAGAAGTATTCTTCTGTGAAAAATGAACGAATTCGAAACTTGTGTTAGGGAAAGCTTGTGAAAATGTGTACACGAGTCTATATGAAATTATTCCTTTTATAGAGGATGAAAAATCAGTAATCCACATGCTCACAACTCAGGAATGCATGTTTGTGGAATCCGTCATGCATGTAACATGTACGGAACATGGAATATCATGTTGAAGGAATCTATTCAAATTACATATCTCTAGGGTAGAATTCGCTCCAAGAGGGTTTTTCTGGGATCAAAGTGTGATTCTTGAAACTGGTGATAGGAGAAGCAACGAAGTCCAAGTAACTATTTCAAAGTGCGTAAGTAACTTGTTTGGTGGTTGAAACAACTGTCATGCACATGTTCACAGCTCAGAAATGCATGTTTGAGGAATCCGTGATGCATGAAACATGTTCGGAATACGGAATGCCATGGTTATGTAAACAATGTAAATTACATGTGTATTGGTGAGAATTCGCTCAAAGAGTGTTTTCTACTGCCAAATGTCCGATTTTAGAACCTGGTGATACAAAAAACTTATGAAGTCAGAGTAAATATTTCAAAGTGTAATATATGCCTCCATTGGTGGATGAAAGTTCACTAATCCACATGCTCACAACTCAGAAACGCATGTTTCTCGAATCCGTCATGCATGTATCATGTACGGAACCCGGAATGCCATGTTGATGGAATTCATGTAAATTATATATCTATTAGGTTGAATACACTCCAGAAGTATTCTTCTGTGAAAAATGAACGAATTCGAAACTTGTGTTAGGGAAAGCTTGTGAAAATGTGTACACGAGTCTATATGAAATTATTCCTTTTATAGAGGATGAAAAATCAGTAATCCACATGCTCACAACTCAGGAATGCATGTTTGTCGAATCCGTCATGCATGTAACATGTACGGAACACGGAATATCATGTTGAAGGAATCTATTCAAATTACATATCTCTAGGGTAGAATTCGCTCCAAGAGGGTTTTTCTGGGATCAAAGTGTGATTCTTGAAACTGGTGATAGGAGAAGCAACGAAGTCCAAGGAACTATTTCAAAGTGCATAAGTAACTTGTTTGGTGGTTGAAACATCTGTCATGTGCATGTTCACAGCTCAGAAATGCATGTTTGAGGAATCCGTGATGCATGAAACATGTTCGGAATACGGAATGCCATGGTTATGTAAACAATGTAAATTACATGTGTATTGGTGAGAATTCGCTCAAAGAGTGTTTTCTACTGCCAAATGTCCGATTTTAGAACCTGGTGATACAAAAAACTTATGAAGTCAGAGTAAATATTTCAAAGTGTAATATATGCCTTCTTTGGTGGATGAAAGTTCACTAATCCACATGCTCACAACTCAGAAACGCATGTTTCTCGAATCCGTCATGCATGTATCATGTACGGAACCCGGAATGCCATGTTGATGGAATTCATGTAAATTATATATCTATTAGGTTGAATACACTCCAGAAGTATTCTTCTGTGAAAAATGAACGAATTCGAAACTTGTGTTAGGGAAAGCTTGTGAAAATGTGTACACGAGTCTATATGAAATTATTCCTTTTATAGAGGATGAAAAATCAGTAATCCACATGCTCACAACTCAGGAATGCATGTTTGTCGAATCCGTCATGCATGTAACATGTACGGAACACGGAATATCATGTTGAAGGAAACTATTCAAATTACATATCTCTAGGGTAGAATTCGCTCCAAGAGGGTTTTTCTGGGATCAAAGTGTGATTCTTGAAACTGGTGATAGGAGAAGCAACGAAGTCCAAGGAACTATTTCAAAGTGCGTAAGTAACTTGTTTGGTGGTTGAAACAACTGTCATGCGCATGTTCACAGCTCAGAAATGCATGTTTCAGGAATCCGTGATGCATGAAACATGTTCGGAATACGGAATGCCATGGTTATGTAAACAATGTAAATTACATGTGTATTGGTGAGAATTCGCTCAAAGAGTGTTTTCTACTGCCAAATGTCCGATTTTAGAACCTGGTGATACAAAAAACTTATGAAGTCAGAGTAAATATTTCAAAGTGTAATATATGCCTTCTTTGGTGGATGAAAGTTCACTAATCCACATGCTCACAGCTCAGAAACGCATGTTTCTCGAATCCGTCATGCATGTATCATGTACGGAACCCGGAATGCCATGTTGATGGAATTCATGTAAATTATATATCTATTAGGTTAAATACACTCCAGAAGTATTCTTCTGTGAAAAATGAACGAATTCGAAACTTGTGTTAGGGAAAGCTTGTGAAAATGTGTACACGAGTCTATATGAAATTATTCCTTTTATAGAGGATGAAAAATCAGTAATCCACATGCTCACAACTCAGGAATGCATGTTTGTCGAATCCGTCATGCATGTAACATGTACGGAACACGGAATATCATGTTGAAGGAATCTATTCAAATTACATATCTCTAGGGTAGAATTCGCTCCAAGAGGGTTTTTCTGGGATCAAAGTGTGATTCTTGAAACTGGTGATAGGAGAAGCAACGAAGTCCAAGGAACTATTTCAAAGTGCATAAGTAACTTGTTTGGTGGTTGAAACATCTGTCATGCGCATGTTCACAGCTCAGAAATGCATGTTTGAGGAATCCGTGATGCATGAAACATGTTCGGAATACGGAATGCCATGGTTATGTAAACAATGTAAATTACATGTGTATTGGTGAGAATTCGCTCAAAGAGTGTTTTCTACTGCCAAATGTCCGATTTTAGAACCTGGTGATACAAAAAACTTATGAAGTCAGAGTAAATATTTCAAAGTGTAATATATGCCTCCTTTGGTGGATGAAAGTTCACTAATCCACATGCTCACAACTCAGAAACGCATGTTTCTCGAATCCATCATGCATGTATCATGTACGGAACCCGGAATGCCATGTTGATGGAATTCATGTAAATTATATATCTATTAGGTTGAATACACTCCAGAAGTATTCTTCTGTGAAAAATGAACGAATTCGAAACTTGTGTTAGGGAAAGCTTGTGAAAATGTGTACACGAGTCTATATGAAATTATTCCTTTTATAGAGGATGAAAAATCAGTAATCCACATGCTCACAACTCAGGAATGCATGTTTGTCGAATCCGTCATGCATGTAACATGTACGGAACACGGAATATCATGTTGAAGGAATCTATTCAAATTACATATCTCTAGGGTAGAATTCGCTCCAAGAGGGTTTTTCTGGGATCAAAGTGTGATTCTTGAAACTGGTGATAGGAGAAGCAACGAAGTCCAAGGAACTATTTCAAAGTGCGTAAGTAACTTGTTTGGTGGTTGAAACAACTGTCATGCACATGTTCACAGCTCAGAAATGCATGTTTGAGGAATCCGTGATGCATGAAACATGTTCGGAATACGGAATGCCATGGTTATGTAAACAATGTAAATTACATGTGTATTGGTGAGAATTCGCTCAAAGAGTGTTTTCTACTGCCAAATGTCCGATTTTAGAACCTGGTGATACAAAAAACTTATGAAGTCAGAGTAAATATTTCAAAGTGTAATATATGCCTTCTTTGGTGGATGAAAGTTCACTAATCCACATGCTCACAACTCAGAAACGCATGTTTCTCGAATCCGTCATGCATGTATCATGTACAGAACCCGGAATGCCATGTTGATAAAATTCATGTAAATTATATATCTATTAGGTTGAATACACTCCAGAAGTATTCTTCTGTGAAAAATGAACGAATTCGAAACTTGTGTTAGGGAAAGCTTGTGAAAATGTGTACACGAGTCTATATGAAATTATTCCTTTTATAGAGGATGAAAAATCAGTAATCCACATGCTCACAACTCAGGAATGCATGTTTGTCGAATCCGTCATGCATGTAACATGTACGGAACACGGAATATCATGTTGAAGGAATCTATTCAAATTACATATCTCTAGGGTAGAATTCGCTCCAAGAGGGTTTTTCTGGGATCAAAGTGTGATTCTTGAAACTGGTGATAGGAGAAGCAACGAAGTCCAAGGAACTATTTCAAAGTGCGTAAGTAACTTGTTTGGTGGTTGAAACAACTGTCATGCACATGTTCACAGCTCAGAAATGCATGTTTGAGGAATCCGTGATGCATGAAACATGTTTGGAATACGGAATGCCATGGTTATGTAAACAATGTAAATTACATGTGTATTGGTGAGAATTCGCTCAAAGAGTGTTTTCTACTGCCAAATGTCCGATTTTAGAACCTGGTGATACAAAAAACTTATGAAGTCAGAGTAAATATTTCAAAGTGTAATATATGCCTTCTTTGGTGGATGAAAGTTCACTAATCCACATGCTCACAACTCAGAAACGCATGTTTCTCGAATCCGTCATGCATGTATCATGTACGGAACCCGGAATGCCATGTTGATGGAATTCATGTAAATTATATATCTATTAGGTTGAATACACTCCAGAAGTATTCTTCTGTGAAAAATGAATGAATTCGAAACTTGTGTTAGGGAAAGCTTGTGAAAATGTGTACACGAGTCTATATGAAATTATTCCTTTTATAGAGGATGAAAAATCAGTAATCCACATGCTCACAACTCAGGAATGCATGTTTGTCGAATCCGTCATGCATGTAACATGTACGGAACACGGAATATCATGTTGAAGGAATCTATTCAAATTACATATCTCTAGGGTAGAATTCGCTCCAAGAGGGTTTTTCTGGGATCAAAGTGTGATTCTTGAAACTGGTGATAGGAGAAGCAACGAAGTCCAAGGAACTATTTCAAAGTGCGTAAGTAACTTGTTTGGTGGTTGAAACAACTGTCATGCACATGTTCACAGCTCAGAAATGCATGTTTGAGGAATCCGTGATGCATGAAACATGTTCGGAATACGGAATGCCATGGTTATGTAAACAATGTAAATTACATGTGTATTGGTGAGAATTCGCTCAAAGAGAGTTTTCTACTGCCAAATGTCCGATTTTAGAACCTGGTGATACAAAAAACTTATGAAGTCAGAGTAAATATTTCAAAGTGTAATATATGCCTTCTTTGGTGGATGAAAGTTCACTAATCCACATGCTCACAACTCAGAAATGCATGTTTCTCGAATCCGTCATGCATGTAGCATGTACGGAACCCGGAATGCCATGTTGATGGAATTCATGTAAATTATATATCTATTAGGTTGAATACACTCCAGAAGTATTCTTCTGTGAAAAATGAACGAATTCGAAACTTGTGTTAGGGAAAGCTTGTGAAAATGTGTACACGAGTCTATATGAAATTATTCCTTTTATAGAGGATGAAAAATCAGTAATCCACATGCTCACAACTCAGGAATGCATGTTTGTCGAATCCGTCATGCATGTAACATGTACGGAACACGGAATATCATGTTGAAGGAATCTATTCAAATTACATATCTCTAGGGTAGAATTCGCTCCAAGAGGGTTTTTCTGGGATCAAAGTGTGATTCTTGAAACTGGTGATAGGAGAAGCAACGAAGTCCAAGGAACTATTTCAAAGTGCGTAAGTAACTTGTTTGGTGGTTGAAACAACTGTCATGCACATGTTCACAGCTCAGAAATGCATGTTTGAGGAATCCGTGATGCATGAAACATGTTTGGAATACGGAATGTCATGGTTATGTAAACAATGTAAATTACATGTGTATTGGTGAGAATTCGCTCAAAGAGTGTTTTCTACTGCCAAATGTCCGATTTTAGAACCTGGTGATACAAAAAACTTATGAAGTCAGAGTAAATATTTCAAAGTGTAATATATGCCTTCTTTGGTGGATGAAAGTTCACTAATTCACATGCTCACAACTCAGAAACGCATGTTTCTCGAATCCGTCATGCATGTATCATGTACGGAACCCGGAATGCCATGTTGATGGAATTCATGTAAATTATATATCTATTAGGTTGAATACACTCCAGAAGTATTCTTCTGTGAAAAATGAACGAATTCGAAACTTGTGTTAGGGAAAGATTGTGAAAATGTGTACACGAGTCTATATGAAATTATTCCTTTTATAGAGGATGAAAAATCAGTAATCCACATGCTCACAACTCAGGAATGCATGTTTGTCGAATCCGTCATGCATGTAACATGTACGGAACACGGAATATCATGTTGAAGGAATCTATTCAAATTACATATCTCTAGGGTAGAATTCGCTCCAAGAGGGTTTTTCTGGGATCAAAGTGTGATTCTTGAAACTGGTGATAGGAGAAGCAACGAAGTCCAAGGAACTATTTCAAAGTGCGTAAGTAACTTGTTTGGTGGTTGAAACAACTGTCATGCACATGTTCACAGCTCAGAAATGCATGTTTGAGGAATCTGTGATGCATGAAACATGTTCGGAATACGGAATGCCATGGTTATGTAAACAATGTAAATTACATGTGTATTGGTGAGAATTCGCTCAAAGAGAGTTTTCTACTGCCAAATGTCCGATTTTAGAACCTGGTGATACAAAAAACTTATGAAGTCAGAGTAAATATTTCAAAGTGTAATATATGCCTTCTTTGGTGGATGAAAGTTCACTAATCCACATGCTCACAACTCAGAAACGCATGTTTCTCGAATCCGTCATGCATGTATCATGTACGGAACCCGGAATGCCATGTTGATGGAATTCATGTAAATTATATATCTATTAGGTTGAATACACTCCAGAAGTATTCTTCTGTGAAAAATGAACGAATTCGAAACTTGTGTTAGGGAAAGCTTGTGAAAATGTGTACACGAGTCTATATGAAATTATTCCTTTTATAGAGGATGAAAAATCAGTAATCCACATGCTCACAACTCAGGAATGCATGTTTGTCGAATCCGTCATGCATGTAACATGTACGGAACACGGAATATCATGTTGAAGGAATCTATTCAAATTACATATCTCTAGGGTAGAATTCGCTCCAAGAGGGTTTTTCTGGGATCAAAGTGTGATTCTTGAAACTGGTGATAGGAGAAGCAACGAAGTCCAAGGAACTATTTCAAAGTGCGTAAGTAACTTGTTTGGTGGTTGAAACAACTGTCATGCACATGTTCACAGCTCAGAAATGCATGTTTGAGGAATCCGTGATGCATGAAACATGTTCGGAATACGGAATGCCATGGTTATGTAAACAATGTAAATTACATGTGTATTGGTGAGAATTCGCTCAAAGAGAGTTTTCTACTGCCAAATGTCCGATTTTAGAACCTGGTGATACAAAAAACTTATGAAGTCAGAGTAAATATTTCAAAGTGTAATATATGCCTTCTTTGGTGGATGAAAGTTCACTAATCCACATGCTCACAACTCAGAAATGCATGTTTCTCGAATCCGTCATGCATGTAGCATGTACGGAACCCGGAATGCCATGTTGATGGAATTCATGTAAATTATATATCTATTAGGTTGAATACACTCCAGAAGTATTCTTCTGTGAAAAATGAACGAATTCGAAACTTGTGTTAGGGAAAGCTTGTGAAAATGTGTACACGAGTCTATATGAAATTATTCCTTTTATAGAGGATGAAAAATCAGTAATCCACATGCTCACAACTCAGGAATGCATGTTTGTCGAATCCGTCATGCATGTAACATGTACGGAACACGGAATATCATGTTGAAGGAATCTATTCAAATTACATATCTCTAGGGTAGAATTCGCTCCAAGAGGGTTTTTCTGGGATCAAAGTGTGATTCTTGAAACTGGTGATAGGAGAAGCAACGAAGTCCAAGGAACTATTTCAAAGTGCGTAAGTAACTTGTTTGGTGGTTGAAACAACTGTCATGCACATGTTCACAGCTCAGAAATGCATGTTTGAGGAATCCGTGATGCATGAAACATGTTTGGAATACGGAATGCCATGGTTATGTAAACAATGTAAATTACATGTGTATTGGTGAGAATTCGCTCAAAGAGTGTTTTCTACTGCCAAATGTCCGATTTTAGAACCTGGTGATACAAAAAACTTATGAAGTCAGAGTAAATATTTCAAAGTGTAATATATGCCTTCTTTGGTGGATGAAAGTTCACTAATTCACATGCTCACAACTCAGAAATGCATGTTTCTCGAATCCGTCATGCATGTATCATGTACGGAACCCGGAATGCCATGTTGATGGAATTCATGTAAATTATATATCTATTAGGTTGAATACACTCCAGAAGTATTCTTCTGTGAAAAATGAACGAATTCGAAACTTGTGTTAGGGAAAGATTGTGAAAATGTGTACACGAGTCTATATGAAATTATTCCTTTTATAGAGGATGAAAAATCAGTAATCCACATGCTCACAACTCAGGAATGCATGTTTGTCGAATCCGTCATGCATGTAACATGTACGGAACACGGAATATCATGTTGAAGGAATCTATTCAAATTACATATCTCTAGGGTAGAATTCGCTCCAAGAGGGTTTTTCTGGGATCAAAGTGTGATTCTTGAAACTGGTGATAGGAGAAGCAACGAAGTCCAAGGAACTATTTCAAAGTGCGTAAGTAACTTGTTTGGTGGTTGAAACAACTGTCATGCACATGTTCACAGCTCAGAAATGCATGTTTGAGGAATCTGTGATGCATGAAACATGTTCGGAATACGGAATGCCATGGTTATGTAAACAATGTAAATTACATGTGTATTGGTGAGAATTCGCTCAAAGAGAGTTTTCTACTGCCAAATGTCCGATTTTAGAACCTGGTGATACAAAAAACTTATGAAGTCAGAGTAAATATTTCAAAGTGTAATATATGCCTTCTTTGGTGGATGAAAGTTCACTAATCCACATGCTCACAACTCAGAAACGCATGTTTCTCGAATCCGTCATGCATGTATCATGTACGGAACCCGGAATGCCATGTTGATGGAATTCATGTAAATTATATATCTATTAGGTTGAATACACTCCAGAAGTATTCTTCTGTGAAAAATGAACGAATTCGAAACTTGTGTTAGGGAAAGCTTGTGAAAATGTGTACACGAGTCTATATGAAATTATTCCTTTTATAGAGGATGAAAAATCAGTAATCCACATGCTCACAACTCAGGAATGCATGTTTGTCGAATCCGTCATGCATGTAACATGTACGGAACACGGAATATCATGTTGAAGGAATCTATTCAAATTACATATCTCTAGGGTAGAATTCGCTCCAAGAGGGTTTTTCTGGGATCAAAGTGTGATTCTTGAAACTGGTGATAGGAGAAGCAACGAAGTCCAAGGAACTATTTCAAAGTGCGTAAGTAACTTGTTTGGTGGTTGAAACAACTGTCATGCACATGTTCACAGCTCAGAAATGCATGTTTGAGGAATCCGTGATGCATGAAACATGTTCGGAATACGGAATGCCATGGTTATGTAAACAATGTAAATTACATGTGTATTGGTGAGAATTCGCTCAAAGAGTGTTTTCTACTGCCAAATGTCCGATTTTAGAACCTGGTGATACAAAAAACTTATGAAGTCAGAGTAAATATTTCAAAGTGTAATATATGCCTTCTTTGGTGGATGAAAGTTCACTAATCCACATGCTCACAACTCAGAAACGCATGTTTCTCGAATCCGTCATGCATGTATCATGTACGGAACCCGGAATGCCATGTTGATGGAATTCATGTAAATTATATATCTATTAGGTTGAATACACTCCAGAAGTATTCTTCTGTGAAAAATGAACGAATTCGAAACTTGTGTTAGGGAAAGCTTGTGAAAATGTGTACACGAGTCTATATGAAATTATTCCTTTTATAGAGGATGAAAAATCAGTAATCCACATGCTCACAACTCAGGAATGCATGTTTGTCGAATCCGTCATGCATGTAACATGTACGGAACACGGAATATCATGTTGAAGGAATCTATTCAAATTACATATCTCTAGGGTAGAATTCGCTCCAAGAGGGTTTTTCTGGGATCAAAGTGTGATTCTTGAAACTGGTGATAGGAGAAGCAACGAAGTCCAAGGAACTATTTCAAAGTGCGTAAGTAACTTGTTTGGTGGTTGAAACAACTGTCATGCACATGTTCACAGCTCAGAAATGCATGTTTGAGGAATCCGTGATGCATGAAACATGTTCGGAATACGGAATGCCATGGTTATGTAAACAATGTAAATTACATGTGTATTGGTGAGAATTCGCTCAAAGAGTGTTTTCTACTGCCAAATGTCCGATTTTAGAACCTGGTGATACAAAAAACTTATGAAGTCAGAGTAAATAATTCAAAGTGTAATATATGCCTTCTTTGGTGGATGAAAGTTCACTAATCCACATGCTCACAACTCAGAAACGCATGTTTCTCGAATCCGTCATGCATGTATCATGTACAGAACCCGGAATGCCATGTTGATGGAATTCATGTAAATTATATATCTATTAGGTTGAATACACTCCAGAAGTATTCTTCTGTAAAAAATGAACGAATTCGAAACTTGTGTTAGGGAAAGCTTGTGAAAATGTGTACACGAGTCTATATGAAATTATTCCTTTTATAGAGGATGAAAAATCAGTAATCCACATGCTCACAACTCAGGAATGCATGTTTGTCGAATCCGTCATGCATGTAACATGTACGGAACACGGAATATCATGTTGAAGGAATCTATTCAAATTACATATCTCTAGGGTAGAATTCGCTCCAAGAGGGTTTTTCTGGGATCAAAGTGTGATTCTTGAAACTGGTGATAGGAGAAGCAACGAAGTCCAAGGAACTATTTCAAAGTGCGTAAGTAACTTGTTTGGTGGTTGAAACAACTGTCATGCACATGTTCACAGCTCAGAAATGCATGTTTGAGGAATCCGTGATGCATGAAACATGTTTGGAATACGGAATGCCATGGTTATGTAAACAATGTAAATTACATGTGTATTGGTGAGAATTCGCTCAAAGAGTGTTTTCTACTGCCAAATGTCCGATTTTAGAACCTGGTGATACAAAAAACTTATGAAGTCAGAGTAAATATTTCAAAGTGTAATATATGCCTTCTTTGGTGGATGAAAGTTCACTAATTCACATGCTCACAACTCAGAAATGCATGTTTCTCGAATCCGTCATGCATGTATCATGTACGGAACCCGGAATGCCTTGTTGATGGAATTCATGTAAATTATATATCTATTAGGTTGAATACACTCCAGAAGTATTCTTCTGTGAAAAATGAACGAATTCGAAACTTGTGTTAGGGAAAGATTGTGAAAATGTGTACACGAGTCTATATGAAATTATTCCTTTTATAGAGGATGAAAAATCAGTAATCCACATGCTCACAACTCAGGAATGCATGTTTGTCGAATCCGTCATGCATGTAACATGTACAGAACACGGAATATCATGTTGAAGGAATCTATTCAAATTACATATCTCTAGGGTAGAATTCGCTCCAAGAGGGTTTTTCTGGGATCAAAATGTGATTCTTGAAACTGGTGATAGGAGAAGCAACGAAGTCCAAGGAACTATTTCAAAGTGCGTAAGTAACTTGTTTGGTGGTTGAAACAACTGTCATGCACATGTTCACAGCTCAGAAATGCATGTTTGAGGAATCTGTGATGCATGAAACATGTTCGGAATACGGAATGCCATGGTTATGTAAACAATGTAAATTACATGTGTATTGGTGAGAATTCGCTCAAAGAGAGTTTTCTACTGCCAAATGTCCGATTTTAGAACCTGGTGATACAAAAAACTTATGAAGTCAGAGTAAATATTTCAAAGTGTAATATATGCCTTCTTTGGTGGATGAAAGTTCACTAATCCACATGCTCACAACTCAGAAACGCATGTTTCTCGAATCCGTCATGCATGTATCATGTACGGAACCCGGAATGCCATGTTGATGGAATTCATGTAAATTATATATCTATTAGGTTGAATACACTCCAGAAGTATTCTTCTGTGAAAAATGAACGAATTCGAAACTTGTGTTAGGGAAAGCTTGTGAAAATGTGTACACGAGTCTATATGAAATTATTCCTTTTATAGAGGATGAAAAATCAGTAATCCACCTGCTCACAACTCAGGAATGCATGTTTGTCGAATCCGTCATGCATGTAACATGTACGGAACACGGAATATCATGTTGAAGGAATCTATTCAAATTACATATCTCTAGGGTAGAATTCGCTCCAAGAGGGTTTTTCTGGGATCAAAGTGTGATTCTTGAAACTGGTGATAGGAGAAGCAACGAAGTCCAAGGAACTATTTCAAAGTGCGTAAGTAACTTGTTTGGTGGTTGAAACAACTGTCATGCACATGTTCACAACTCAGAAATGCATGTTTGAGGAATCCGTGATGCATGAAACATGTTCGGAATACGGAATGCCATGGTTATGTAAACAATGTAAATTACATGTGTATTGGTGAGAATTCGCTCAAAGAGTGTTTTCTACTGCCAAATGTCCGATTTTAGAACCTGGTGATACAAAAAACTTATGAAGTCAGAGTAAATATTTCAAAGTGTAATATATGCCTTCTTTGGTGGATGAAAGTTCACTAATCCACATGCTCACAACTCAGAAACGCATGTTTCTCGAATCCGTCATGCATGTATCATGTACGGAACCCGGAATGCCATGTTGATGGAATTCATGTAAATTATATATCTATTAGGTTGAATACACTCCAGAAGTATTCTTCTGTGAAAAATGAACGAATTCGAAACTTGTGTTAGGGAAAGCTTGTGAAAATGTGTACACGAGTCTATATGAAATTATTCCTTTTATAGAGGATGAAAAATCAGTAATCCACATGCTCACAACTCAGGAATGCATGTTTGTCGAATCCGTCATGCATGTAACATGTACGGAACACAGAATATCATGTTGAAGGAATCTATTCAAATTACATATCTCTAGGGTAGAATTCGCTCCAAGAGGGTTTTTCTGGGATCAAAGTGTGATTCTTGAAACTGGTGATAGGAGAAGCAACGAAGTCCAAGGAACTATTTCAAAGTGCGTAAGTAACTTGTTTGGTGGTTGAAACAACTGTCATGCACATGTTCACAGCTCAGAAATGCATGTTTGAGGAATCCGTGATGCATGAAACATGTTCGGAATACGGAATGCCATGGTTATGTAAACAATGTAAATTACATGTGTATTGGTGAGAATTCGCTCAAAGAGTGTTTTCTACTGCCAAATGTCCGATTTTAGAACCTGGTGATACAAAAAACTTATGAAGTCAGAGTAAATATTTCAAAGTGTAATATATGCCTTCTTTGGTGGATGAAAGTTCACTAATCCACATGCTCACAACTCAGAAACGCATGTTTCTCGAATCCGTCATGCATGTATCATGTACGGAACCCGGAATGCCATGTTGATGGAATTCATGTAAATTAAATATCTATTAGGTTGAATACACTCCACAAGTATTCTTCTGTGAAAAATGAACGAATTCAAAACTTGTGTTACGGAAAGCTTGTGAAAATGTGTACACGAGTCTATATGAAATTATTCCTTTTATAGAGGATGAAAAATCAGTAATCCACATGCTCTCAACTCAGGAATGCATGTTTGTCGAATCCGTCATGCATGTAACATGTACGTACCACGGAATATCATGTTGAAGGAAACTATTCAAATTACATATCTCTAGGGTAGAATTCGCTCCAAGAGGGTTTTTCTGGGATCAAAGTGTGATTCTTGAAACTGGTGATAGGAGAAGCAACGAAGTCCAAGGAACTATTCCAAAGTGCGTAAGTAACTTGTTTGGTGGTTGAAACAACTGTCATGCACATGTTCACAGCTCAGAAATGCATGTTTGAGGAATCCGTGATGCATGAAACATGTTCGGAATACGGAATGCCATGGTTATGTAAACAATGTAAATTACATGTGTATTGGTGAGAATTCGCTCAAAGAGTGTTTTCTACTGCCAAATGTCCGATTTTAGAACCTGGTGATACAAAAAACTTATGAAGTCAGAGTAAATATTTCAAAGTGTAATATATGCCTTCTTTGGTGGATGAAAGTTCACTAATCCACATGCTCACAACTCAGAAACGCATGTTTCTCGAATCCGTCATGCATGTATCATGTACGGAACCCGGAATGCCATGTTGATGGAATTCATGTAAATTAAATATCTATTAGGTTGAATACACTCCAGAAGTATTCTTCTGTGAAAAATGAACGAATTCAAAACTTGTGTTACGGAAAGCTTGTGAAAATGTGTACACGAGTCTATATAAAATTATTCCTTTTATAGAGGATGAAAAATCAGTAATCCACATGCTCTCAACTCAGGAATGCATGTTTGTCGAATCCATCATGCATGTAACATGTAAGTAACACGGAATATCATGTTGAAGGAAACTATTCAAATTACATATCTCTAGGGTAGAATTCGCTCCAAGAGGGTTTTTCTGGGATCAAAGTGTGATTCTTGAAACTTGTGATAGGAGAAGCAACGAAGTCCAAGGGACTATTTCAAAGTGCATAAGTAATTTGTTTGGTGGTTGAAACAACTGTCATGCGCATGTTCACAGCTCAGAAATGCATGTTTGAGGAATCCGTGATGCACGAATCATGTTCGGAATACGGAATGCCATGGTTATGTAAACAATGTAAATTACATGTGTATTGGTGAGAATTCGCTCAAAGAGTGTTTTCTACTGCCAAATATCCGATTTAAGAACCTGGTGATACAAAAAACTTATGAAGTCAGAGTAAATATTTCAAAGTGTAATATATGCCTTCTTTGGTGGATGAAAGTTCACTAATCCACATGTTCACAACTCAGAAACACATTTTTCTCGAATCCGTCATGCATGTATCATGTACGGAACCCGGAATGCCATGTTGATGGAATTCATGTAAATTATATATCTATTAGGTTGAATACACTCCAGAAGTATTCTTCTGTGAAAAATCAACGAATTCGAAACTTGTGTCAGGGAAAGATAGTGAAAATGTGTACACGAGTCTATATGAAATTATTCCTTTTATAGAGGATGAAAAATCAGTAATCCACATGCTCACAACTCAGGAATGCATGTTTGTGTAATCCGTCATGCATGTAACATGTACGGAACATGGAATATCATGTTGAAGGAATCTATTCAAATTACATATCTCTAGGGTAGAATTCGCTCCAAGAGGGTTTTTCTGGGATCAAAGTGTGATTCTTGAAACTGGTGATAGGAGAAGCAACGAAGTCCAAGGAACTATTTCAAAGTGCATAAGTAACTTGTTTGGTGGTTGAAACATCTGTCATGCGCATGTTCACAGCTCAGAAATGCATGATTGAGGAATCCGTGATGCATGAAACATGTTCGGAATACGGAATGCCATGGTTATGTAAACAATGTAAATTACATGTGTATTGGTGAGAATTCGCTCAAAGAGTGTTTTCTACTGCCAAATGTCCGATTTTAGAACCTGGTGATACAAAAAACTTATGAAGTCAGAGTAAATAATTCAAAGTGTAATATATGCCTTCTTAGGTGGATGAAAGTTCACTAATCTACATGCTCACAACTCAGAAACGCATGTTTCTCGAATCCGTCATGCATGTATCATGTACGGAATCTGGAATGCCATGTTGATGGAATTCATGTAAATTATATAACTATTAGATTGAATACACTCCTGAAGTATTCTTCTGTGAAAAATGAACGAATTCGAAACTTGTGTTAGCGAAAGCTTGTGAAAATGTGTACACGAGTCTATATGAAATTATTCCTTTTATAGAGGATAAAAAATCAGTAATCCACATGCTCACAACTCAGGAATGCATGTTTGTCGAATCTGTCATGCATGTAACATGTAAGGAACACGGAATATCATGTTGAAGGAATCTATTCAAATTACATATCTCTAGGGTAGAATTCGCTCCAAGAGGGTTTTTCTGGGATCAAAGTGTGATTCTTGAAACTGGTGATAGGAGAAGCAACGAAGTCCAAGGAACTATTTCAAAGTGCATAAGTAACTTGTTTGGTGGTTGAAACAACTGTCATGCACATGTTCACAGCTCAGAAATGCATGTTTGAGGAATCTGTGATGCATGAAACATGTTCGGAATACGGAATGCCATGGTTATGTAAACAATGTAAATTACATGTGTATTGGTGAGAATTCGCTCAAAGAGAGTTTTCTACTGCCAAATGTCCGATTTTAGAACCTGGTGATACAAAAAACTTATGAAGTCAGAGTAAATATTTCAAAGTGTAATATATGCCTTCTTTGGTGGATGAAAGTTCACTAATCCACATGCTCACAACTCAGAAACGCATGTTTCTCGAATCCGTCATGCATGTATCATGTACGGAACCCGGAATGCCATGTTGATGGAATTCATGTAAATTATATATCTATTAGGTTGAATACACTCCAGAAGTATTCTTCTGTGAAAAATGAACGAATTTGAAACTTGTGTTAGGGAAAGCTTGTGAAAATGTGTACACGAGTCTATATGAAATTATTCCTTTTATAGAGGATGAAAAATCAGTAATCCACATGCTCACAACTCAGGAATGCATGTTTGTCGAATCCGTCATGCATGTAACATGTACGGAACACGGAATATCATGTTGAAGGAATCTATTCAAATTACATATCTCTAGGGTAGAATTCGCTCCAAGAGGGTTTTTCTGGGATCAAAGTGTGATTCTTGAAACTGGTGATAGGAGAAGCAACGACGTCCAAGGAACTATTTCAAAGTGCGTAAGTAACTTGTTTGGTGGTTGAAACAACTGTCATGCACATGTTCACAGCTCAGAAATGCATGTTTGAGGAATCTGTGATGCATGAAACATGTTCGGAATACGGAATGCCATGGTTATGTAAACAATGTAAATTACATGTGTATTGGTGAGAATTCGCTCAAAGAGAGTTTTCTACTGCCAAATGTCCGATTTTAGAACCTGGTGATACAAAAAACTTATGAAGTCAGAGTAAATATTTCAAAGTGTAATATATGCCTTCTTTGGTGGATGAAAGTTCACTAATCCACATGCTCACAACTCAGAAACGCATGTTTCTCGAATCCGTCATGCATGTATCATGTACGGAACCCGGAATGCCATGTTGATGGAATTCATGTAAATTATATATCTATTAGGTTGAATACACTCCAGAAGTATTCTTCTGTGAAAAATGAACGAATTCGAAACTTGTGTTAGGGAAAGCTTGTGAAAATGTGTACACGAGTCTATATGAAATTATTCCTTTTATAGAGGATGAAAAATCAGTAATCCACATGCTCACAACTCAGGAATGCATGTTTGTCGAATCCGTCATGCATGTAACATGTACGGAACATGGAATATCATGTTGAAGGAATCTATTCAAATTACATATCTCTAGGGTAGAATTCGCTCCAAGAGGGTTTTTCTGGGATCAAAGTGTGATTCTTGAAACTGGTGATAGGAGAAGCAACGACGTCCAAGGAACTATTTCAAAGTGCGTAAGTAACTTGTTTGGTGGTTGAAACAACTGTCATGCACATGTTCACAGCTCAGAAATGCATGTTTGAGGAATCCGTGATGCATGAAACATGTTCGGAATACGGAATGCCATGGTTATGTAAACAATGTAAATTACATGTGTATTGGTGAGAATTCGCTCAAAGAGTGTTTTCTACTGCCAAATGTCCGATTTTAGAACCTGGTGATACAAAAAACTTATGAAGTCAGAGTAAATAATTCAAAGTGTAATATATGCCTTCTTTGGTGGATGAAAGTTCACTAATCCACATGCTCACAACTCAGAAACGCATGTTTCTCGAATCCGTCATGCATGTATCATGTACAGAACCCGGAATGCCATGTTGATGGAATTCATGTAAATTATATATCTATTAGGTTGAATACACTCCAGAAGTATTCTTCTGTGAAAAATGAACGAATTCGAAACTTGTGTTAGGGAAAGCTTGTGAAAATGTGTACACGAGTCTATATGAAATTATTCCTTTTATAGAGGATGAAAAATCAGTAATCCACATGCTCACAACTCAGGAATGCATGTTTGTCGAATCCGTCATGCATGTAACATGTACGGAACACGGAATATCATGTTGAAGGAATCTATTCAAATTACATATCTCTAGGGTATAATTCGATCCAAGAGGGTTTTTCTGGGATCAAAGTGTGATTCTTGAAACTGGTGATAGGAGAAGCAACGAAGTCCAAGGAACTATTTCAAAGTGCGTAAGTAACTTGTTTGGTGGTTGAAACAACTGTCATGCACATGTTCACAGCTCAGAAATGCATGTTTGAGGAATCCGTGATGCATGAAACATGTTTGGAATACGGAATGCCATGGTTATGTAAACAATGTAAATTACATGTGTATTGGTGAGAATTCGCTCAAAGAGTGTTTTCTACTGCCAAATGTCCGATTTTAGAACCTGGTGATACAAAAAACTTATGAAGTCAGAGTAAATATTTCAAAGTGTAATATATGCCTTCTTTGGTGGATGAAAGTTCACTAATTCACATGCTCACAACTCAGAAATGCATGTTTCTCGAATCCGTCATGCATGTATCATGTACGGAACCCGGAATGCCATGTTGATGGAATTCATGTAAATTATATATCTATTAGGTTGAATACACTCCAGAAGTATTCTTCTGTGAAAAATGAACGAATTCGAAACTTGTGTTAGGGAAAGCTTGTGAAAATGTGTACACGAGTCTATATGAAATTATTCCTTTTATAGAGGATGAAAAATCAGTAATCCACATGCTCACAACTCAGGAATGCATGTTTGTCGAATCCGTCATGCATGTAACATGTACAGAACACGGAATATCATGTTGAAGGAATCTATTCAAATTACATATCTCTAGGGTAGAATTCGCTCCAAGAGGGTTTTTCTGGGATCAAAGTGTGATTCTTGAAACTGGTGATAGGAGAAGCAACGAAATCCAAGGAACTATTTCAAAGTGCGTAAGTAACTTGTTTGGTGGTTGAAACAACTGTCATGCACATGTTCACAGCTCAGAAATGCATGTTTGAGGAATCTGTGATGCATGAAACATGTTCGGAATACGGAATGCCATGGTTATGTAAACAATGTAAATTACATGTGTATTGGTGAGAATTCGCTCAAAGAGAGTTTTCTACTGCCAAATGTCCGATTTTAGAACCTGGTGATACAAAAAACTTATGAAGTCAGAGTAAATATTTCAAAGTGTAATATATGCCTTCTTTGGTGGATGAAAGTTCACTAATCCACATGCTCACAACTCAGAAACGCATGTTTCTCGAATCCGTCATGCATGTATCATGTACGGAACCCGGAATGCCATGTTGATGGAATTCATGTAAATTATATATCTATTAGGTTGAATACACTCCAGAAGTATTCTTCTGTGAAAAATGAACGAATTCGAAACTTGTGTTAGGGAAAGCTTGTGAAAATGTGTACACGAGTCTATATGAAATTATTCCTTTTATAGAGGATGAAAAATCAGTAATCCACATGCTCACAACTCAGGAATGCATGTTTGTCGAATCCGTCATGCATGTAACATGTACGGAACACGGAATATCATGTTGAAGGAATCTATTCAAATTACATATCTCTAGGGTAGAATTCGCTCCAAGAGGGTTTTTCTGGGATCAAAGTGTGATTCTTGAAACTGGTGATAGGAGAAGCAACGAAGTCCAAGGAACTATTTCAAAGTGCGTAAGTAACTTGTTTGGTGGTTGAAACAACTGTCATGCACATGTTCACAGCTCAGAAATGCATGTTTGAGGAATCCGTGATGCATGAAACATGTTCGGAATACGGAATGCCATGGTTATGTAAACAATGTAAATTACATGTGTATTGGTGAGAATTCGCTCAAAGAGTGTTTTCTACTGCCAAATGTCCGATTTTAGAACCTGGTGATACAAAAAACTTATGAAGTCAGAGTAAATATTTCAAAGTGTAATATATGCCTTCTTTGGTGGATGAAAGTTCACTAATCCACATGCTCACAACTCAGAAACGCATGTTTCTCGAATCCGTCATGCATGTATCATGTACGGAACCCGGAATGCCATGTTGATGGAATTCATGTAAATTAAATATCTATTAGGTTGAATACACTCCAGAAGTATTCTTCTGTGAAAAATGAACGAATTCGAAACTTGTGTTAGGGAAAGCTTGTGAAAATGTGTACACGAGTCTATATGAAATTATTCCTTTTATAGAGGATGAAAAATCAGTAATCCACATGCTCACAACTCAGGAATGCATGTTTGTCGAATCCGTCATGCATGTAACATGTACGGAACACGGAATATCATGTTGAAGGAATCTATTCAAATTACATATCTCTAGGGTAGAATTCGCTCCAAGAGGGTTTTTCTGGGATCAAAGTGTGATTCTTGAAACTGGTGATAGGAGAAGCAACGAAGTCCAAGGAACTATTTCAAAGTGCGTAAGTAACTTGTTTGGTGGTTGAAACAACTGTCATGCACATGTTCACAGCTCAGAAATGCATGTTTGAGGAATCTGTGATGCATGAAACATGTTCGGAATACGGAATGCCATGGTTATGTAAACAATGTAAATTACATGTGTATTGGTGAGAATTCGCTCAAAGAGAGTTTTCTACTGCCAAATGTCCGATTTTAGAACCTGGTGATACAAAAAACTTATGAAGTCAGAGTAAATATTTCAAAGTGTAATATATGCCTTCTTTGGTGGATGAAAGTTCACTAATCCACATGCTCACAACTCAGAAACGCATGTTTCTCGAATCCGTCATGCATGTATCATGTACGGAACCCGGAATGCCATGTTGATGGAATTCATGTAAATTATATATCTATTAGGTTGAATACACTCCAGAAGTATTCTTCTGTGAAAAATGAACGAATTCGAAACTTGTGTTAGGGAAAGCTTGTGAAAATGTGTACACGAGTCTATATGAAATTATTCCTTTTATAGAGGATGAAAAATCAGTAATCCACATGCTCACAACTCAGGAATGCATGTTTGTCGAATCCGTCATGCATGTAACATGTACGGAACACGGAATATCATGTTGAAGGAATCTATTCAAATTACATATCTCTAGGGTAGAATTCGCTCCAAGAGGGTTTTTCTGGGATCAAAGTGTGATTCTTGAAACTGGTGATAGGAGAAGCAACGACGTCCAAGGAACTATTTCAAAGTGCGTAAGTAACTTGTTTGGTGGTTGAAACAACTGTCATGCACATGTTCACAGCTCAGAAATGCATGTTTGAGGAATCCGTGATGCATGAAACATGTTCGGAATACGGAATGCCATGGTTATGTAAACAATGTAAATTACATGTGTATTGGTGAGAATTCGCTCAAAGAGTGTTTTCTACTGCCAAATGTCCGATTTTAGAACCTGGTGATACAAAAAACTTATGAAGTCAGAGTAAATAATTCAAAGTGTAATATATGCCTTCTTTGGTGGATGAAAGTTCACTAATCCACATGCTCACAACTCAGAAACGCATGTTTCTCGAATCCGTCATGCATGTATCATGTACAGAACCCGGAATGCCATGTTGATGGAATTCATGTAAATTATATATCTATTAGGTTGAATACACTCCAGAAGTATTCTTCTGTGAAAAATGAACGAATTCGAAACTTGTGTTAGGGAAAGCTTGTGAAAATGTGTACACGAGTCTATATGAAATTATTCCTTTTATAGAGGATGAAAAATCAGTAATCCACATGCTCACAACTCAGGAATGCATGTTTGTCGAATCCGTCATGCATGTAACATGTACGGAACACGGAATATCATGTTGAAGGAATCTATTCAAATTACATATCTCTAGGGTAGAATTCGCTCCAAGAGGGTTTTTCTGGGATCAAAGTGTGATTCTTGAAACTGGTGATAGGAGAAGCAACGAAGTCCAAGGAACTATTTCAAAGTGCGTAAGTAACTTGTTTGGTGGTTGAAACAACTGTCATGCACATGTTCACAGCTCAGAAATGCATGTTTGAGGAATCCGTGATGCATGAAACATGTTCGGAATACGGAATGCCATGGTTATGTAAACAATGTAAATTACATGTGTATTGGTGAGAATTCGCTCAAAGAGTGTTTTCTACTGCCAAATGTCCGATTTTAGAACCTGGTGATACAAAAAACTTATGAAGTCAGAGTAAATATTTCAAAGTGTAATATATGCCTTCTTTGGTGGATGAAAGTTCACTAATTCACATGCTCACAACTCAGAAATGCATGTTTCTCGAATCCGTCATGCATGTATCATGTACGGAACCCGGAATGCCATGTTGATGGAATTCATGTAAATTATATATCTATTAGGTTGAATACACTCCAGAAGTATTCTTCTGTGAAAAATGAACGAATTCGAAACTTGTGTTAGGGAAAGCTTGTGAAAATGTGTACACGAGTCTATATGAAATTATTCCTTTTATAGAGGATGAAAAATCAGTAATCCACATGCTCACAACTCAGGAATGCATGTTTGTCGAATCCGTCATGCATGTAACATGTACAGAACACGGAATATCATTTTGAAGGAATCTATTCAAATTACATATCTCTAGGGTAGAATTCGCTCCAAGAGGGTTTTTCTGGGATCAAAGTGTGATTCTTGAAACTGGTGATAGGAGAAGCAACGAAATCCAAGGAACTATTTCAAAGTGCGTAAGTAACTTGTTTGGTGGTTGAAACAACTGTCATGCGCATGTTCACAGCTCAGAAATGCATGTTTGAGGAATCTGTGATGCATGAAACATGTTCGGAATACGGAATGCCATGGTTATGTAAACAATGTAAATTACATGTGTATTGGTGAGAATTCGCTCAAAGAGAGTTTTCTACTGCCAAATGTCCGATTTTAGAACCTGGTGATACAAAAAACTTATGAAGTCAGAGTAAATATTTCAAAGTGTAATATATGCCTTCTTTGGTGGATGAAAGTTCACTAATCCACATGCTCACAACTCAGAAACGCATGTTTCTCGAATCCGTCATGCATGTATCATGTACGGAACCCGGAATGCCATGTTGATGGTATTCATGTAAATTATATATCTATTAGGTTGAATACACTCCAGAAGTATTCTTCTGTGAAAAATGAACGAATTCGAAACTTGTGTTAGGGAAAGCTTGTGAAAATGTGTACACGAGTCTATATGAAATTATTCCTTTTATAGAGGATGAAAAATCAGTAATCCACATGCTCACAACTCAGGAATGCATGTTTGTCGAATCCGTCATGCATGTAACATGTACGGAACACGGCATATCATGTTGAAGGAATCTATTCAAATTACATATCTCTAGGGTAGAATTCGCTCCAAGAGGGTTTTTCTGGGATCAAAGTGTGATTCTTGAAACTGGTGATAGGAGAAGCAACGAAGTCCAAGGAACTATTTCAAAGTGCGTAAGTAACTTGTTTGGTGGTTGAAACAACTGTCATGCACATGTTCACAGCTCAGAAATGCATGTTTGAGGAATCCGTGATGCATGAAACATGTTCGGAATACGGAATGCCATGGTTATGTAAACAATGTAAATTACATGTGTATTGGTGAGAATTCGCTCAAAGAGTGTTTTCTACTGCCAAATGTCCGATTTTAGAACCTGGTGATACAAAAAACTTATGAAGTCAGAGTAAATATTTCAAAGTGTAATATATGCCTTCTTTGGTGGATGAAAGTTCACTAATCCACATGCTCACAACTCAGAAACGCATGTTTCTCGAATCCGTCATGCATGTATCATGTACGGAACCCGGAATGCCATGTTGATGGAATTCATGTAAATTAAATATCTATTAGGTTGAATACACTCCAGAAGTATTCTTCTGTGAAAAATGAACGAATTCGAAACTTGTGTTAGGGAAAGCTTGTGAAAATGTGTACACGAGTCTATATGAAATTATTCCTTTTATAGAGGATGAAAAATCAGTAATCCACATGCTCACAACTCAGGAATGCATGTTTGTCGAATCCGTCATGCATGTAACATGTACGGAACACGGAATATCATGTTGAAGGAATCTATTCAAATTACATATCTCTAGGGTAGAATTCGCTCCAAGAGGGTTTTTCTGGGATCAAAGTGTGATTCTTGAAACTGGTGATAGGAGAAGCAACGAAGTCCAAGGAACTATTTCAAAGTGCGTAAGTAACTTGTTTGGTGGTTGAAACAACTGTCATGCACATGTTCACAGCTCAGAAATGCATGTTTGAGGAATCTGTGATGCATGAAACATGTTCGGAATACGGAATGCCATGGTTATGTAAACAATGTAAATTACATGTGTATTGGTGAGAATTCGCTCAAAGAGAGTTTTCTACTGCCAAATGTCCGATTTTAGAACCTGGTGATACAAAAAACTTATGAAGTCAGAGTAAATATTTCAAAGTGTAATATATGCCTTCTTTGGTGGATGAAAGTTCACTAATCCACATGCTCACAACTCAGAAACGCATGTTTCTCGAATCCGTCATGCATGTATCATGTACGGAACCCGGAATGCCATGTTGATGGAATTCATGTAAATTATATATCTATTAGGTTGAATACACTCCAGAAGTATTCTTCTGTGAAAAATGAACGAATTCGAAACTTGTGTTAGGGAAAGCTTGTGAAAATGTGTACACGAGTCTATATGAAATTATTCCTTTTATAGAGGATGAAAAATCAGTAATCCACATGCTCACAACTCAGGAATGCATGTTTGTCGAATCCGTCATGCATGTAACATGTACGGAACACAGAATATCATGTTGAAGGAATCTATTCAAATTACATATCTCTAGGGTAGAATTCGCTCCAAGAGGGTTTTTCTGGGATCAAAGTGTGATTCTTGAAACTGGTGATAGGAGAAGCAACGAAGTCCAAGGAACTATTTCAAAGTGCGTAAGTAACTTGTTTGGTGGTTGAAACAACTGTCATGCACATGTTCACAGCTCAGAAATGCATGTTTGAGGAATCCGTGATGCATGAAACATGTTCGGAATACGGAATGCCATGGTTATGTAAACAATGTAAATTACATGTGTATTGGTGAGAATTCGCTCAAAGAGTGTTTTCTACTGCCAAATGTCCGATTTTAGAACCTGGTGATACAAAAAACTTATGAAGTCAGAGTAAATATTTCAAAGTGTAATATATGCCTTCTTTGGTGGATGAAAGTTCACTAATCCACATGCTCACAACTCAGAAACGCATGTTTCTCGAATCCGTCATGCATGTATCATGTACGGAACCCGGAATGCCATGTTGATGGAATTCATGTAAATTAAATATCTATTAGGTTGAATACACTCCAGAAGTATTCTTCTGTGAAAAATGAACGAATTCAAAACTTGTGTTACGGAAAGCTTGTGAAAATGTGTACACGAGTCTATATAAAATTATTCCTTTTATAGAGGATGAAAAATCAGTAATCCACATGCTCTCAACTCAGGAATGCATGTTTGTCGAATCCGTCATGCATGTAACATGTACGTAACACGGAATATCATGTTGAAGGAAACTATTCAAATTACATATCTCTAGGGTAGAATTCGCTCCAAGAGGGTTTTTCTGGGATCAAAGTGTGATTCTTGAAACTTGTGATAGGAGAAGCAACGAAGTCCAAGGGACTATTTCAAAGTGCATAAGTAATTTGTTTGGTGGTTGAAACAACTGTCATGCGCATGTTCACAGCTCAGAAATGCATGTTTGAGGAATCCGTGATGCACGAATCATGTTCGGAATACGGAATGCCATGGTTATGTAAACAATGTAAATTACATGTGTATTGGTGAGAATTCGCTCAAAGAGTGTTTTCTACTGCCAAATATCCGATTTAAGAACCTGGTGATACAAAAAACTTATGAAGTCAGAGTAAATATTTCAAAGTGTAATATATGCCTTCTTTGGTGGATGAAAGTTCACTAATCCACATGTTCACAACTCAGAAACGCATTTTTCTCGAATCCGTCATGCATGTATCATGTACGGAACCCGGAATGCCATGTTGATGGAATTCATGTAAATTATATATCTATTAGGTTGAATACACTCCAGAAGTATTCTTCTGTGAAAAATCAACGAATTCGAAACTTGTGTCAGGGAAAGATAGTGAAAATGTATACACGAGTCTATATGAAATTATTCCTTTTATAGAGGATGAAAAATCAGTAATCCACATGCTCACAACTCAGGAATGCATGTTTGTGTAATCCGTCATGCATGTAACATGTACGGAACATGGAATATCATGTTGAAGGAATCTATTCAAATTACATATCTCTAGGGTAGAATTCGCTCCAAGAGGGTTTTTCTGGGATCAAAGTGTGATTCTTGAAACTGGTGATAGGAGAAGCAACGAAGTCCAAGGAACTATTTCAAAGTGCATAAGTAACTTGTTTGGTGGTTGAAACATCTGTCATGCGCATGTTCACAGCTCAGAAATGCATGTTTGAGGAATCCGTGATGCATGAAACATGTTCGGAATACGGAATGCCATGGTTATGTAAACAATGTAAATTACATGTGTATTGGTGAGAATTCGCTCAAAGAGTGTTTTCTACTGCCAAATGTCCGATTTTAGAACCTGGTGATACAAAAAACTTATGAAGTCAGAGTAAATATTTCAAAGTGTAATATATGCCTTCTTAGGTGGATGAAAGTTCACTAATCCACATGCTCACAACTCAGAAACGCATGTTTCTCGAATCCGTCATGCATGTATCATGTACGGAATCTGGAATGCCATGTTGATGGAATTCATGTAAATTATATAACTATTAGATTGAATACACTCCTGAAGTATTCTTCTGTGAAAAATGAACGAATTCGAAACTTGTGTTAGCGAAAGCTTGTGAAAATGTGTACACGAGTCTATATGAAATTATTCCTTTTATAGAGGATAAAAAATCAGTAATCCACATGCTCACAACTCAGGAATGCATGTTTGTCGAATCTGTCATGCATGTAACATGTAAGGAACACGGAATATCATGTTGAAGGAATCTATTCAAATTACATATCTCTAGGGTAGAATTCGCTCCAAGAGGGTTTTTCTGGGATCAAAGTGTGATTCTTGAAACTGGTGATAGGAGAAGCAACGAAGTCCAAGGAACTATTTCAAAGTGCATAAGTAACTTGTTTTGTGGTTGAAACATCTGTCATGCGCATGTTCACAGCTCAGAAATGCATGTTTGAGGAATCCGTGATGCATGAAACATGTTCGGAATACGGAATGCCATGGTTATGTAAACAATGTAAATTACATGTGTATTGGTGAGAATTCGCTCAAAGAGTGTTTTCTACTGCCAAATGTCCGATTTTAGAACCTGGTGATACAAAAAACTTATGAAGTCAGAGTAAATATTTCAAAGTGTAATATATGCCTTCTTTGGTGGATGAAAGTTCACTAATCCACATGCTCACAACTCAGAAACGCATGTTTCTCGAATCCGTCATGCATGTATCATGTACGGAACCCGGAATGCCATGTTGATGGAATTCATGTAAATTATATATCTATTAGGTTGAATACACTCCAGAAGTATTCTTCTGTGAAAAATGAACGAATTCGAAACTTGTGTTAGGGAAAGCTTGTGAAAATGTGTACACGAGTCTATATGAAATTATTCCTTTTATAGAGGATGAAAAATCAGTAATCCACATGCTCACAACTCAGGAATGCATGTTTGTCGAATCCGTCATGCATGTAACATGTACGGAACACAGAATATCATGTTGAAGGAATCTATTCAAATTACATATCTCTAGGGTAGAATTCGCTCCAAGAGGGTTTTTCTGGGATCAAAGTGTGATTCTTGAAACTGGTGATAGGAGAAGCAACGAAGTCCAAGGAACTATTTCAAAGTGCGTAAGTAACTTGTTTGGTGGTTGAAACAACTGTCATGCACATGTTCACAGCTCAGAAATGCATGTTTGAGGAATCCGTGATGCATGAAACATGTTCGGAATACGGAATGCCATGGTTATGTAAACAATGTAAATTACATGTGTATTGGTGAGAATTCGCTCAAAGAGAGTTTTCTACTGCCAAATGTCCGATTTTAGAACCTGGTGATACAAAAAACTTATGAAGTCAGAGTAAATATTTCAAAGTGTAATATATGCCTTCTTTGGTGGATGAAAGTTCACTAATCCACATGCTCACAACTCAGAAATGCATGTTTCTCGAATCCGTCATGCATGTAGCATGTACGGAACCCGGAATGCCATGTTGATGGAATTCATGTAAATTATATATCTATTAGGTTGAATACACTCCAGAAGTATTCTTCTGTGAAAAATGAACGAATTCGAAACTTGTGTTAGGGAAAGCTTGTGAAAATGTGTACACGAGTCTATATGAAATTATTCCTTTTATAGAGGATGAAAAATCAGTAATCCACATGCTCACAACTCAGGAATGCATGTTTGTCGAATCCGTCATGCATGTAACATGTACGGAACACGGAATATCATGTTGAAGGAATCTATTCAAATTACATATCTCTAGGGTAGAATTCGCTCCAAGAGGGTTTTTCTGGGATCAAAGTGTGATTCTTGAAACTGGTGATAGGAGAAGCAACGAAGTCCAAGGAACTATTTCAAAGTGCGTAAGTAACTTGTTTGGTGGTTGAAACAACTGTCATGCACATGTTCACAGCTCAGAAATGCATGTTTGAGGAATCTGTGATGCATGAAACATGTTCGGAATACGGAATGCCATGGTTATGTAAACAATGTAAATTACATGTGTATTGGTGAGAATTCGCTCAAAGAGAGTTTTCTACTGCCAAATGTCCGATTTTAGAACCTGGTGATACAAAAAACTTATGAAGTCAGAGTAAATATTTCAAAGTGTAATATATGCCTTCTTTGGTGGATGAAAGTTCACTAATCCACATGCTCACAACTCAGAAACGCATGTTTCTCGAATCCGTCATGCATGTATCATGTACGGAACCCGGAATGCCATGTTGATGGAATTCATGTAAATTATATATCTATTAGGTTGAATACACTCCAGAAGTATTCTTCTGTGAAAAATGAACGAATTCGAAACTTGTGTTAGGGAAAGCTTGTGAAAATGTGTACACGAGTCTATATGAAATTATTCCTTTTATAGAGGATGAAAAATCAGTAATCCACATGCTCACAACTCAGGAATGCATGTTTGTCGAATCCGTCATGCATGTAACATGTACGGAACACGGAATATCATGTTGAAGGAATCTATTCAAATTACATATCTCTAGGGTAGAATTCGCTCCAAGAGGGTTTTTCTGGGATCAAAGTGTGATTCTTGAAACTGGTGATAGGAGAAGCAACGAAGTCCAAGGAACTATTTCAAAGTGCGTAAGTAACTTGTTTGGTGGTTGAAACAACTGTCATGCACATGTTCACAGCTCAGAAATGCATGTTTGAGGAATCCGTGATGCATGAAACATGTTCGGAATACGGAATGCCATGGTTATGTAAACAATGTAAATTACATGTGTATTGGTGAGAATTCGCTCAAAGAGTGTTTTCTACTGCCAAATGTCCGATTTTAGAACCTGGTGATACAAAAAACTTATGAAGTCAGAGTAAATATTTCAAAGTGTAATATATGCCTTCTTTGGTGGATGAAAGTTCACTAATCCACATGCTCACAACTCAGAAACGCATGTTTCTCGAATCCGTCATGCATGTATCATGTACGGAACCCGGAATGCCATGTTGATGGAATTCATGTAAATTATATATCTATTAGGTTGAATACACTCCAGAAGTATTCTTCTGTGAAAAATGAACGAATTCGAAACTTGTGTTAGGGAAAGCTTGTGAAAATGTGTACACGAGTCTATATGAAATTATTCCTTTTATAGAGGATGAAAAATCAGTAATCCACATGCTCACAACTCAGGAATGCATGTTTGTCGAATCCGTCATGCATGTAACATGTACGGAACACGGAATATCATGTTGAAGGAATCTATTCAAATTACATATCTCTAGGGTAGAATTCGCTCCAAGAGGGTTTTTCTGGGATCAAAGTGTGATTCTTGAAACTGGTGATAGGAGAAGCAACGAAGTCCAAGGAACTATTTCAAAGTGCGTAAGTAACTTGTTTGGTGGTTGAAACAACTGTCATGCACATGTTCACAGCTCAGAAATGCATGTTTGAGGAATCCGTGATGCATGAAACATGTTCGGAATACGGAATGCCATGGTTATGTAAACAATGTAAATTACATGTGTATTGGTGAGAATTCGCTCAAAGAGTGTTTTCTACTGCCAAATGTCCGATTTTAGAACCTGGTGATACAAAAAACTTATGAAGTCAGAGTAAATAATTCAAAGTGTAATATATGCCTTCTTTGGTGGATGAAAGTTCACTAATCCACATGCTCACAACTCAGAAACGCATGTTTCTCGAATCCGTCATGCATGTATCATGTACAGAACCCGGAATGCCATGTTGATGGAATTCATGTAAATTATATATCTATTAGGTTGAATACACTCCAGAAGTATTCTTCTGTAAAAAATGAACGAATTCGAAACTTGTGTTAGGGAAAGCTTGTGAAAATGTGTACACGAGTCTATATGAAATTATTCCTTTTATAGAGGATGAAAAATCAGTAATCCACATGCTCACAACTCAGGAATGCATGTTTGTCGAATCCGTCATGCATGTAACATGTACAGAACACGGAATATCATGTTGAAGGAATCTATTCAAATTACATATCTCTAGGGTAGAATTCGCTCCAAGAGGGTTTTTCTGGGATCAAAGTGTGATTCTTGAAACTGGTGATAGGAGAAGCAACGAAGTCCAAGGAACTATTTCAAAGTGCGTAAGTAACTTGTTTGGTGGTTGAAACAACTGTCATGCACATGTTCACAGCTCAGAAATGCATGTTTGAGGAATCCGTGATGCATGAAACATGTTTGGAATACGGAATGCCATGGTTATGTAAACAATGTAAATTACATGTGTATTGGTGAGAATTCGCTCAAAGAGTGTTTTCTACTGCCAAATGTCCGATTTTAGAACCTGGTGATACAAAAAACTTATGAAGTCAGAGTAAATATTTCAAAGTGTAATATATGCCTTCTTTGGTGGATGAAAGTTCACTAATTCACATGCTCACAACTCAGAAATGCATGTTTCTCGAATCCGTCATGCATGTATCATGTACGGAACCCGGAATGCCTTGTTGATGGAATTCATGTAAATTATATATCTATTAGGTTGAATACACTCCAGAAGTATTCTTCTGTGAAAAATGAACGAATTCGAAACTTGTGTTAGGGAAAGATTGTGAAAATGTGTACACGAGTCTATATGAAATTATTCCTTTTATAGAGGATGAAAAATCAGTAATCCACATGCTCACAACTCAGGAATGCATGTTTGTCGAATCCGTCATGCATGTAACATGTACAGAACACGGAATATCATGTTGAAGGAATCTATTCAAATTACATATCTCTAGGGTAGAATTCGCTCCAAGAGGGTTTTTCTGGGATCAAAGTGTGATTCTTGAAACTGGTGATAGGAGAAGCAACGAAGTCCAAGGAACTATTTCAAAGTGCGTAAGTAACTTGTTTGGTGGTTGAAACAACTGTCATGCACATGTTCACAGCTCAGAAATGCATGTTTGAGGAATCTGTGATGCATGAAACATGTTCGGAATACGGAATGCCATGGTTATGTAAACAATGTAAATTACATGTGTATTGGTGAGAATTCGCTCAAAGAGTGTTTTCTACTGCCAAATGTCCGATTTTAGAACCTGGTGATACAAAAAACTTATGAAGTCAGAGTAAATATTTCAAAGTGTAATATATGCCTTCTTTGGTGGATGAAAGTTCACTAATCCACATGCTCACAACTCAGAAACGCATGTTTCTCGAATCCGTCATGCATGTATCATGTACGGAACCCGGAATGCCATGTTGATGGAATTCATGTAAATTATATATCTATTAGGTTGAATACACTCCAGAAGTATTCTTCTGTGAAAAATGAACGAATTCGAAACTTGTGTTAGGGAAAGCTTGTGAAAATGTGTACACGAGTCTATATGAAATTATTCCTTTTATAGAGGATGAAAAATCAGTAATCCACATCCTCACAACTCAGGAATGCATGTTTGTCGAATCCGTCATGCATGTAACATGTACGGAACACGGAATATCATGTTGAAGGAATCTATTCAAATTACATATCTCTAGGGTAGAATTCGCTCCAAGAGGGTTTTTCTGGGATCAAAGTGTGATTCTTGAAACTTGTGATAGGAGAAGCAACGAAGTCCAAGGGACTATTTCAAAGTGCATAAGTAATTTGTTTGGTGGTTGAAACAACTGTCATGCGCATGTTCACAGCTCAGAAATGCATGTTTGAGGAATCCGTGATGCACGAATCATGTTCGGAATACGGAATGCCATGGTTATGTAAACAATGTAAATTACATGTGTATTGGTGAGAATTCGCTCAAAGAGTGTTTTCTACTGCCAAATATCCGATTTAAGAACCTGGTGATACAAAAAACTTATGAAGTCAGAGTAAATATTTCAAAGTGTAATATATGCCTTCTTTGGTGGATGAAAGTTCACTAATCCACATGTTCACAACTCAGAAACACATTTTTCTCGAATCCGTCATGCATGTATCATGTACGGAACCCGGAATGCCATGTTGATGGAATTCATGTAAATTATATATCTATTAGGTTGAATACACTCCAGAAGTATTCTTCTGTGAAAAATCAACGAATTCGAAACTTGTGTCAGGGAAAGATAGTGAAAATGTGTACACGAGTCTATATGAAATTATTCCTTTTATAGAGGATGAAAAATCAGTAATCCACATGCTCACAACTCAGGAATGCATGTTTGTGGAATCCGTCATGCATGTAACATGTACGGAACATGGAATATCATGTTGAAGGAATCTATTCAAATTACATATCTCTAGGGTAGAATTCGCTCCAAGAGGGTTTTTCTGGGATCAAAGTGTGATTCTTGAAACTGGTGATAGGAGAAGCAACGAAGTCCAAGGAACTATTTCAAAGTGCATAAGTAACTTGTTTGGTGGTTGAAACATCTGTCATGCGCATGTTCACAGCTCAGAAATGCATGTTTGAGGAATCCGTGATGCATGAAACATGTTCGGAATACGGAATGCCATGGTTATGTAAACAATGTAAATTACATGTGTATTGGTGAGAATTCGCTCAAAGAGTGTTTTCTACTGCCAAATGTCCGATTTTAGAACCTGGTGATACAAAAAACTTATGAAGTCACAGTAAATATTTCAAAGTGTAATATATGCCTTCTTAGGTGGATGAAAGTTCACTAATCCACATGCTCACAACTCAGAAACGCATGTTTCTCGAATCCGTCATGCATGTATCATGTACGGAATCTGGAATGCCATGTTGATGGAATTCATGTAAATTATATAACTATTAGATTGAATACACTCCTGAAGTATTCTTCTGTGAAAAATGAACGAATTCGAAACTTGTGTTAGCGAAAGCTTGTGAAAATGTGTACACGAGTCTATATGAAATTATTCCTTTTATAGAGGATAAAAAATCAGTAATCCACATGCTCACAACTCAGGAATGCATGTTTGTCGAATCTGTCATGCATGTAACATGTAAGGAACACGGAATATCATGTTGAAGGAATCTATTCAAATTACATATCTCTAGGGTAGAATTCGCTCCAAGAGGGTTTTTCTGGGATCAAAGTGTGATTCTTGAAACTGGTGATAGGAGAAGCAACGAAGTCCAAGGAACTATTTCAAAGTGCATAAGTAACTTGTTTGGTGGTTGAAACAACTGTCATGCACATGTTCACAGCTCAGAAATGCATGTTTGAGGAATCTGTGATGCATGAAACATGTTCGGAATACGGAATGCCATGGTTATGTAAACAATGTAAATTACATGTGTATTGGTGAGAATTCGCTCAAAGAGAGTTTTCTACTGCCAAATGTCCGATTTTAGAACCTGGTGATACAAAAAACTTATGAAGTCAGAGTAAATATTTCAAAGTGTAATATATGCCTTCTTTGGTGGATGAAAGTTCACTAATCCACATGCTCACAACTCAGAAACGCATGTTTCTCGAATCCGTCATGCATGTATCATGTACGGAACCCGGAATGCCATGTTGATGGAATTCATGTAAATTATATATCTATTAGGTTGAATACACTCCAGAAGTATTCTTCTGTGAAAAATGAACGAATTCGAAACTTGTGTTAGGGAAAGCTTGTGAAAATGTGTACACGAGTCTATATGAAATTATTCCTTTTATAGAGGATGAAAAATCAGTAATCCACATGCTCACAACTCAGGAATGCATGTTTGTCGAATCCGTCATGCATGTAACATGTACGGAACACGGAATATCATGTTGAAGGAATCTATTCAAATTACATATCTCTAGGGTAGAATTCGCTCCAAGAGGGTTTTTCTGGGATCAAAGTGTGATTCTTGAAACTGGTGATAGGAGAAGCAACGACGTCCTAGGAACTATTTCAAAGTGCGTAAGTAACTTGTTTGGTGGTTGAAACAACTGTCATGCACATGTTCACAGCTCAGAAATGCATGTTTGAGGAATCTGTGATGCATGAAACATGTTCGGAATACGGAATGCCATGGTTATGTAAACAATGTAAATTACATGTGTATTGGTGAGAATTCGCTCAAAGAGAGTTTTCTACTGCCAAATGTCCGATTTTAGAACCTGGTGATACAAAAAACTTATGAAGTCAGAGTAAATATTTCAAAGTGTAATATATGCCTTCTTTGGTGGATGAAAGTTCACTAATCCACATGCTCACAACTCAGAAACGCATGTTTCTCGAATCCGTCATGCATGTATCATGTACGGAACCCGGAATGCCATGTTGATGGAATTCATGTAAATTATATATCTATTAGGTTGAATACACTCCAGAAGTATTCTTCTGTGAAAAATGAACGAATTCGAAACTTGTGTTAGGGAAAGCTTGTGAAAATGTGTACACGAGTCTATATGAAATTATTCCTTTTATAGAGGATGAAAAATCAGTAATCCACATGCTCACAACTCAGGAATGCATGTTTGTCGAATCCGTCATGCATGTAACATGTACGGAACACGGAATATCATGTTGAAGGAATCTATTCAAATTACATATCTCTAGGGTAGAATTCGCTCCAAGAGGGTTTTTCTGGGATCAAAGTGTGATTCTTGAAACTGGTGATAGGAGAAGCAACGACGTCCAAGGAACTATTTCAAAGTGCGTAAGTAACTTGTTTGGTGGTTGAAACAACTGTCATGCACATGTTCACAGCTCAGAAATGCATGTTTGAGGAATCCGTGATGCATGAAACATGTTCGGAATACGGAATGCCATGGTTATGTAAACAATGTAAATTACATGTGTATTGGTGAGAATTCGCTCAAAGAGTGTTTTCTACTGCCAAATGTCCGATTTTAGAACCTGGTGATACAAAAAACTTATGAAGTCAGAGTAAATAATTCAAAGTGTAATATATGCCTTCTTTGGTGGATGAAAGTTCACTAATCCACATGCTCACAACTCAGAAACGCATGTTTCTCGAATCCGTCATGCATGTATCATGTACAGAACCCGGAATGCCATGTTGATGGAATTCATGTAAATTATATATCTATTAGGTTGAATACACTCCAGAAGTATTCTTCTGTGAAAAATGAACGAATTCGAAACTTGTGTTAGGGAAAGCTTGTGAAAATGTGTACACGAGTCTATATGAAATTATTCCTTTTATAGAGGATGAAAAATCAGTAATCCACATGCTCACAACTCAGGAATGCATGTTTGTCGAATCCGTCATGCATGTAACATGTACGGAACACGGAATATCATGTTGAAGGAATCTATTCAAATTACATATCTCTAGGGTAGAATTCGCTCCAAGAGGGTTTTTCTGGGATCAAAGTGTGATTCTTGAAACTGGTGATAGGAGAAGCAACGAAGTCCAAGGAACTATTTCAAAGTGCGTAAGTAACTTGTTTGGTGGTTGAAACAACTGTCATGCACATGTTCACAGCTCAGAAATGCATGTTTGAGGAATCCGTGATGCATGAAACATGTTTGGAATACGGAATGCCATGGTTATGTAAACAATGTAAATTACATGTGTATTGGTGAGAATTCGCTCAAAGAGTGTTTTCTACTGCCAAATGTCCGATTTTAGAACCTGGTGATACAAAAATCTTATGAAGTCAGAGTAAATATTTCAAAGTGTAATATATGCCTTCTTTGGTGGATGAAAGTTCACTAATTCACATGCTCACAACTCAGAAATGCATGTTCTCGAATCCGTCATGCATGTATCATGTACGGAACCCGGAATGCCATGTTGATGGAATTCATGTAAATTATATATCTATTAGGTTGAATACACTCCAGAAGTATTCTTCTGTGATAAATGAACGAATTCGAAACTTGTGTTAGGGAAAGCTTGTGAAAATGTGTACACGAGTCTATATGAAATTATTCCTTTTATAGAGGATGAAAAATCAGTAATCCACATGCTCACAACTCAGGAATGCATGTTTGTCGAATCCGTCATGCATGTAACATGTACAGAACACGGAATATCATGTTGAAGGAATCTATTCAAATTACATATCTCTAGGGTAGAATTCGCTCCAAGAGGGTTTTTCTGGGATCAAAGTGTGATTCTTGAAACTGGTGATAGGAGAAGCAACGAAATCCAAGGAACTATTTCAAAGTGCGTAAGTAACTTGTTTGGTGGTTGAAACAACTGTCATGCACATGTTCACAGCTCAGAAATGCATGTTTGAGGAATCTGTGATGCATGAAACATGTTCGGAATACGGAATGCCATGGTTATGTAAACAATGTAAATTACATGTGTATTGGTGAGAATTCGCTCAAAGAGAGTTTTCTACTGCCAAATGTCCGATTTTAGAACCTGGTGATACAAAAAACTTATGAAGTCAGAGTAAATATTTCAAAGTGTAATATATGCCTTCTTTGGTGGATGAAAGTTCACTAATCCACATGCTCACAACTCAGAAACGCATGTTTCTCGAATCCGTCATGCATGTATCATGTACGGAACCCGGAATGCCATGTTGATGGAATTCATGTAAATTATATATCTATTAGGTTGAATACACTCCAGAAGTATTCTTCTGTGAAAAATGAACGAATTCGAAACTTGTGTTAGGGAAAGCTTGTGAAAATGTGTACACGAGTCTATATGAAATTATTCCTTTTATAGAGGATGAAAAATCAGTAATCCACATGCTCACAACTCAGGAATGCATGTTTGTCGAATCCGTCATGCATGTAACATGTACGGAACACGGAATATCATGTTGAAGGAATCTATTCAAATTACATATCTCTAGGGTAGAATTCGCTCCAAGAGGGTTTTTCTGGGATCAAAGTGTGATTCTTGAAACTGGTGATAGGAGAAGCAACGAAGTCCAAGGAACTATTTCAAAGTGCGTAAGTAACTTGTTTGGTGGTTGAAACATCTTTCATGCGCATGTTCACAGCTCAGAAATGCATGTTTGAGGAATCCGTGATGCATGAAACATGTTCGGAATACGGAATGCCATGGTTATGTAAACAATGTAAATTACATGTGTATTGGTGAGAATTCGCTCAAAGAGTGTTTTCTACTGCCAAATGTCCGATTTTAGAACCTGGTGATACAAAAAACTTATGAAGTCAGAGTAAATATTTCAAAGTGTAATATATGCCTTCTTTGGTGGATGAAAGTTCACTAATCCACATGCTCACAACTCAGAAACGCATGTTTCTCGAATCCGTCATGCATGTATCATGTACGGAACCCGGAATGCCATGTTGATGGAATTCATGTAAATTAAATATCTATTAGGTTGAATACACTCCAGAAGTATTCTTCTGTGAAAAATGAACGAATTCAAAACTTGTGTTACGGAAAGCTTGTGAAAATGTGTACACGAGTCTATATAAAATTATTCCTTTTATAGAGGATGAAAAATCAGTAATCCACATGCTCTCAACTCAGGAATGCATGTTTGTCGAATCCGTCATGCATGTAACATGTACGTAACACGGAATATCATGTTGAAGGAAACTATTCAAATTACATATCTCTAGGGTAGAATTCGCTCCAAGAGGGTTTTTCTGGGATCAAAGTGTGATTCTTGAAACTTGTGATAGGAGAAGCAACGAAGTCCAAGGGACTATTTCAAAGTGCATAAGTAATTTGTTTGGTGGTTGAAACAACTGTCATGCGCATGTTCACAGCTCAGAAATGCATGTTTGAGGAATCCGTGATGCACGAATCATGTTCGGAATACGGAATGCCATGGTTATGTAAACAATGTAAATTACATGTGTATTGGTGAGAATTCGCTCAAAGAGTGTTTTCTACTGCCAAATATCCGATTTAAGAACCTGGTGATACAAAAAACTTATGAAGTCAGAGTAAATATTTCAAAGTGTAATATATGCCTTCTTTGGTGGATGAAAGTTCACTAATCCACATGTTCACAACTCAGAAACGCATTTTTCTCGAATCCGTCATGCATGTATCATGTACGGAACCCGGAATGCCATGTTGATGGAATTCATGTAAATTATATATCTATTAGGTTGAATACACTCCAGAAGTATTCTTCTGTGAAAAATCAACGAATTCGAAACTTGTGTCAGGGAAAGATAGTGAAAATGTGTACACGAGTCTATATGAAATTATTCCTTTTATAGAGGATGAAAAATCAGTAATCCACATGCTCACAACTCAGGAATGCATGTTTGTGTAATCCGTCATGCATGTAACATGTACGGAACATGGAATATCATGTTGAAGGAATCTATTCAAATTACATATCTCTAGGGTAGAATTCGCTCCAAGAGGGTTTTTCTGGATCAAAGTGTGATTCTTGAAACTGGTGATAGGAGAAGCAACGAAGTCCAAGGAACTATTTCAAAGTGCATAAGTAACTTGTTTGGTGGTTGAAACATCTGTCATGCGCATGTTCACAGCTCAGAAATGCATGTTTGAGGAATCCGTGATGCATGAAACATGTTCGGAATACGGAATGCCATGGTTATGTAAACAATGTAAATTACATGTGTATTGGTGAGAATTCGCTCAAAGAGTGTTTTCTACTGCCAAATGTCCGATTTTAGAACCTGGTGATACAAAAAACTTATGAAGTCAGAGTAAATATTTCAAAGTGTAATATATGCCTTCTTAGGTGGATGAAAGTTCACTAATCCACATGCTCACAACTCAGAAACGCATGTTTCTCGAATCCGTCATGCATGTATCATGTACGGAATCTGGAATGCCATGTTGATGGAATTCATGTAAATTATATAACTATTAGATTGAATACACTCCTGAAGTATTCTTCTGTGAAAAATGAACGAATTCGAAACTTGTGTTAGCGAAAGCTTGTGAAAATGTGTACACGAGTCTATATGAAATTATTCCTTTTATACAGGATAAAAAATCAGTAATCCACATGCTCACAACTCAGGAATGCATGTTTGTCGAATCTGTCATGCATGTAACATGTAAGGAACACGGAATATCATGTTGAAGGAATCTATTCAAATTACATATCTCTAGGGTAGAATTCGCTCCAAGAGGGTTTTTCTGGGATCAAAGTGTGATTCTTGAAACTGGTGATAGGAGAAGCAACGAAGTCAAAGGAACTATTTCAAAGTGCATAAGTAACTTGTTTTGTGGTTGAAACATCTGTCATGCGCATGTTCACAGCTCAGAAATGCATGTTTGAGGAATCCGTGATGCATGAAACATGTTCGGAATACGGAATGCCATGGTTATGTAAACAATGTAAATTACATGTGTATTGGTGAGAATTCGCTCAAAGAGTGTTTTCTACTGCCAAATGTCCGATTTTAGAACCTGGTGATACAAAAAACTTATGAAATCAGAGTAAATATTTCAAAGTGTAATATATGCCTTCTTTGGTGGATGAAAGTTCACTAATCCACATGCTCACAACTCAGAAATGCATGTTTCTCGAATCCGTCATGCATGTATCATGTACGGAACCCGGAATGCCATGTTGATGGAATTCATGTAAATTATATATCTATTAGGTTGAATACACTCCAGAAGTATTCTTCTGTGAAAAATGAACGAATTCGAAACTTGTGTTAGGGAAAGCTTGTGAAAATGTGTACACGAGTCTATATGAAATTATTCCTTTTATAGAGGATGAAAAATCAGTAATCCACATGCTCACAACTCAGGAATGCATGTTTGTCGAATCCGTCATGCATGTAACATGTACGGAACACGGAATATCATGTTGAAGGAATCTATTCAAATTACATATCTCTAGGGTAGAATTCGCTCCAAGAGGGTTTTTCTGGGATCAAAGTGTGATTCTTGAAACTGGTGATAGGAGAAGCAACGAAGTCCAAGGAACTATTTCAAAGTGCGTAAGTAACTTGTTTGGTGGTTGAAACAACTGTCATGCACATGTTCACAGCTCAGAAATGCATGTTTGAGGAATCCGTGATGCATGAAACATGTTCGGAATACGGAATGCCATGGTTATGTAAACAATGTAAATTACATGTGTATTGGTGAGAATTCGCTCAAAGAGTGTTTTCTACTGCCAAATGTCCGATTTTAGAACCTGGTGATACAAAAAACTTATGAAGTCAGAGTAAATATTTCAAAGTGTAATATATGCCTTCTTTGGTGGATGAAAGTTCACTAATCCACATGCTCACAACTCAGAAACGCATGTTTCTCGAATCCGTCATGCATGTATCATGTACAGAACCCGGAATGCCATGTTGATGGAATTCATGTAAATTATATATCTATTAGGTTGAATACACTCCAGAAGTATTCTTCTGTGAAAAATGAACGAATTCGAAACTTGTGTTAGGGAAAGCTTGTGAAAATGTGTACACGAGTCTATATGAAATTATTCCTTTTATAGAGGATGAAAAATCAGTAATCCACATGCTCACAACTCAGGAATGCATGTTTGTCGAATCCGTCATGCATGTAACATGTACGGAACACGGAATATCATGTTGAAGGAATCTATTCAAATTACATATCTCTAGGGTAGAATTCGCTCCAAGAGGGTTTTTCTGGGATCAAAGTGTGATTCTTGAAACTGGTGATAGGAGAAGCAACGAAGTCCAAGGAACTATTTCAAAGTGCGTAAGTAACTTGTTTGGTGGTTGAAACAACTGTCATGCACATGTTCACAGCTCAGAAATGCATGTTTGAGGAATCTGTGATGCATGAAACATGTTCGGAATACGGAATGCCATGGTTATGTAAACAATGTAAATTACATGTGTATTGGTGAGAATTCGCTCAAAGAGAGTTTTCTACTGCCAAATGTCCGATTTTAGAACCTGGTGATACAAAAAACTTATGAAGTCAGAGTAAATATTTCAAAGTGTAATATATGCCTTCTTTGGTGGATGAAAGTTCACTAATCCACATGCTCACAACTCAGAAACGCATGTTTCTCGAATCCGTCATGCATGTATCATGTACGGAACCCGGAATGCCATGTTGATGGAATTCATGTAAATTATATATCTATTAGGTTGAATACACTCCAGAAGTATTCTTCTGTGAAAAATGAACGAATTCGAAACTTGTGTTAGGGAAAGCTTGTGAAAATGTGTACACGAGTCTATATGAAATTATTCCTTTTATAGAGGATGAAAAATCAGTAATCCACATGCTCACAACTCAGGAATGCATGTTTGTCGAATCCGTCATGCATGTAACATGTACGGAACACGGAATATCATGTTGAAGGAATCTATTCAAATTACATATCTCTAGGGTAGAATTCGCTCCAAGAGGGTTTTTCTGGGATCAAAGTGTGATTCTTGAAACTGGTGATAGGAGAAGCAACGAAGTCCAAGGAACTATTTCAAAGTGCGTAAGTAACTTGTTTGGTGGTTGAAACAACTGTCATGCACATGTTCACAGCTCAGAAATGCATGTTTGAGGAATCCGTGATGCATGAAACATGTTTGGAATACGGAATGCCATGGTTATGTAAACAATGTAAATTACATGTGTATTGGTGAGAATTCGCTCAAAGAGTGTTTTCTACTGCCAAATGTCCGATTTTAGAACCTGGTGATACAAAAAACTTATGAAGTCAGAGTAAATATTTCAAAGTGTAATATATGCCTTCTTTGGTGGATGAAAGTTCACTAATCCACATGCTCACAACTCAGAAACGCATGTTTCTCGAATCCGTCATGCATGTATCATGTACGGAACCCGGAATGCCATGTTGATGGAATTCATGTAAATTATATATCTATTAGGTTGAATACACTCCAGAAGTATTCTTCTGTGAAAAATGAACGAATTCGAAACTTGTGTTAGGGAAAGCTTGTGAAAATGTGTACACGAGTCTATATGAAATTATTCCTTTTATAGAGGATGAAAAATCAGTAATCCACATGCTCACAACTCAGGAATGCATGTTTGTCGAATCCGTCATGCATGTAACATGTACGGAACACAGAATATCATGTTGAAGGAATCTATTCAAATTACATATCTCTAGGGTAGAATTCGCTCCAAGAGGGTTTTTCTGGGATCAAAGTGTGATTCTTGAAACTGGTGATAGGAGAAGCAACGAAGTCCAAGGAACTATTTCAAAGTGCGTAAGTAACTTGTTTGGTGGTTGAAACAACTGTCATGCACATGTTCACAGCTCAGAAATGCATGTTTGAGGAATCCGTGATGCATGAAACATGTTCGGAATACGGAATGCCATGGTTATGTAAACAATGTAAATTACATGTGTATTGGTGAGAATTCGCTCAAAGAGTGTTTTCTACTGCCAAATGTCCGATTTTAGAACCTGGTGATACAAAAAACTTATGAAGTCAGAGTAAATATTTCAAAGTGTAATATATGCCTTCTTTGGTGGATGAAAGTTCACTAATCCACATGCTCACAACTCAGAAACGCATGTTTCTCGAATCCGTCATGCATGTATCATGTACGGAACCCGGAATGCCATGTTGATGGAATTCATGTAAATTAAATATCTATTAGGTTGAATACACTCCAGAAGTATTCTTCTGTGAAAAATGAACGAATTCAAAACTTGTGTTACGGAAAGCTTGTGAAAATGTGTACACGAGTCTATATAAAATTATTCCTTTTATAGAGGATGAAAAATCAGTAATCCACATGCTCTCAACTCAGGAATGCATGTTTGTCGAATCCGTCATGCATGTAACATGTACGTAACACGGAATATCATGTTGAAGGAAACTATTCAAATTACATATCTCTAGGGTAGAATTCGCTCCAAGAGGGTTTTTCTGGGATCAAAGTGTGATTCTTGAAACTTGTGATAGGAGAAGCAACGAAGTCCAAGGGACTATTTCAAAGTGCATAAGTAATTTGTTTGGTGGTTGAAACAACTGTCATGCGCATGTTCACAGCTCAGAAATGCATGTTTGAGGAATCCGTGATGCACGAATCATGTTCGGAATACGGAATGCCATGGTAATGTAAACAATGTAAATTACATGTGTATTGGTGAGAATTCGCTCAAAGAGTGTTTTCTACTGCCAAATATCCGATTTAAGAACCTGGTGATACAAAAAACTTATGAAGTCAGAGTAAGTATTTCAAAGTGTAATATATGCCTTCTTTGGTGGATGAAAGTTCACTAATCCACATGTTCACAACTCAGAAACGCATTTTTCTCGAATCCGTCATGCATGTATCATGTACGAAACCCGGAATGCCATGTTGATGGAATTCATGTAAATTATATATCTATTAGGTTGAATACACTCCAGAAGTATTCTTCTGTGAAAAATCAACGAATTCGAAACTTGTGTCAGGGAAAGATAGTGAAAATGTGTACACGAGTCTATATGAAATTATTCCTTTTATAGAGGATGAAAAATCAGTAATCCACATGCTCACAACTCAGGAATGCATGTTTGTGTAATCCGTCATGCATGTAACATGTACGGAACATGGAATATCATGTTGAAGGAATCTATTCAAATTACATATCTCTAGGGTAGAATTCGCTCCAAGAGGGTTTTTCTGGGATCAAAGTGTGATTCTTGAAACTGGTGATAGGAGAAGCAACGAAGTCCAAGGAACTATTTCAAAGTGCATAAGTAACTTGTTTGGTGGTTGAAACATCTGTCATGCGCATGTTCACAGCTCAGAAATGCATGTTTGAGGAATCCGTGATGCATGAAACATGTTCGGAATACGGAATGCCATGGTTATGTAAACAATGTAAATTACATGTGTATTGGTGAGAATTCGCTCAAAGAGTGTTTTCTACTGCCAAATGTCCGATTTTAGAACCTGGTGATACAAAAAACTTATGAAGTCAGAGTAAATATTTCAAAGTGTAATATATGCCTTCTTAGGTGGATGAAAGTTCACTAATCCACATGCTCACAACTCAGAAACGCATGTTTCTCGAATCCGTCATGCATGTATCATGTACGGAATCTGGAATGCCATGTTGATGGAATTCATGTAAATTATATAACTATTAGATTGAATACACTCCTGAAGTATTCTTCTGTGAAAAATGAACGAATTCGAAACTTGTGTTAGCGAAAGCTTGTGAAAATGTGTACACGAGTCTATATGAAATTATTCCTTTTATAGAGGATAAAAAATCAGTAATCCACATGCTCACAACTCAGGAATGCATGTTTGTCGAATCTGTCATGCATGTAACATGTAAGGAACACGGAATATCATGTTGAAGGAATCTATTCAAATTACATATCTCTAGGGTAGAATTCGCTCCAAGAGGGTTTTTCTGGGATCAAAGTGTGATTCTTGAAACTGGTGATAGGAGAAGCAACGAAGTCAAAGGAACTATTTCAAAGTGCATAAGTAACTTGTTTTGTGGTTGAAACATCTGTCATGCGCATGTTCACAGCTCAGAAATGCATGTTTGAGGAATCCGTGATGCATGAAACATGTTCGGAATACGGAATGCCATGGTTATGTAAACAATGTAAATTACATGTGTATTGGTGAGAATTCGCTCAAAGAGTGTTTTCTACTGCCAAATGTCCGATTTTAGAACCTGGTGATACAAAAAACTTATGAAGTCAGAGTAAATATTTCAAAGTGTAATATATGCCTTCTTTGGTGGATGAAAGTTCACTAATCCACATGCTCACAACTCAGAAACGCATGTTTCTCGAATCCGTCATGCATGTATCATGTACGGAACCCGGAATGCCATGTTGATGGAATTCATGTAAATTATATATCTATTAGGTTGAATACACTCCAGAAGTATTCTTCTGTGAAAAATGAACGAATTCGAAACTTGTGTTAGGGAAAGATAGTGAAAATGTGTACACGAGTCTATATGAAATTATTCCTTTTATAGAGGATGAAAAATCAGTAATCCACATGCTCACAACTCAGGAATGCATGTTTGTCGAATCCGTCATGCATGTAACATGTACGGAACACGGAATATCATGTTGAAGGAATCTATTCAAATTACATATCTCTAGGGTAGAATTCGCTCCAAGAGGGTTTTTCTGGGATCAAAGTGTGATTCTTGAAACTGGTGATAGGAGAAGCAACGAAGTCCAAGGAACTATTTCAAAGTGCGTAAGTAACTTGTTTGGTGGTTGAAACAACTGTCATGCACATGTTCACAGCTCAGAAATGCATGTTTGAGGAATCCGTGATGCATGAAACATGTTCGGAATACGGAATGCCATGGTTATGTAAACAATGTAAATTACATGTGTATTGGTGAGAATTCGCTCAAAGAGTGTTTTCTACTGCCAAATGTCCGATTTTAGAACCTGGTGATACAAAAAACATATGAAGTCAGAGTAAATATTTCAAAGTGTAATATATGCCTTCTTTGGTGGATGAAAGTTCACTAATCCACATGCTCACAACTCAGAAACGCATGTTTCTCGAATCCGTCATGCATGTATCATGTACGGAACCCGGAATGCCATGTTGATGGAATTCATGTAAATTATATATCTATTAGGTTGAATACACTCCAGAAGTATTCTTCTGTGAAAAATGAACGAATTCGAAACTTGTGTTAGGGAAAGCTTGTGAAAATGTGTACACGAGTCTATATGAAATTATTCCTTTTATAGAGGATGAAAAATCAGTAATCCACATGCTCACAACTCAGGAATGCATGTTTGTCGAATCCGTCATGCATGTAACATGTACGGAACACAGAATATCATGTTGAAGGAATCTATTCAAATTACATATCTCTAGGGTAGAATTCGCTCCAAGAGGGTTTTTCTGGGATCAAAGTGTGATTCTTGAAACTGGTGATAGGAGAAGCAACGAAGTCCAAGGAACTATTTCAAAGTGCGTAAGTAACTTGTTTGGTGGTTGAAACAACTGTCATGCACATGTTCACAGCTCAGAAATGCATGTTTGAGGAATCCATGATGCATGAAACATGTTCGGAATACGGAATGCCATGGTTATGTAAACAATGTAAATTACATGTGTATTGGTGAGAATTCGCTCAAAGAGTGTTTTCTACTGCCAAATGTCCGATTTTAGAACCTGGTGATACAAAAAACTTATGAAGTCAGAGTAAATATTTCAAAGTGTAATATATGCCTTCTTTGGTGGATGAAAGTTCACTAATCCACATGCTCACAACTCAGAAACGCATGTTTCTCGAATCCGTCATGCATGTATCATGTACGGAACCCGGAATGCCATGTTGATGGAATTCATGTAAATTAAATATCTATTAGGTTGAATACACTCCAGAAGTATTCTTCTGTGAAAAATGAACGAATTCAAAACTTGTGTTACGGAAAGCTTGTGAAAATGTGTACACGAGTCTATATAAAATTATTCCTTTTATAGAGGATGAAAAATCAGTAATCCACATGCTCTCAACTCAGGAATGCATGTTTGTCGAATCCGTCATGCATGTAACATGTACGTAACACGGAATATCATGTTGAAGGAAACTATTCAAATTACATATCTCTAGGGTAGAATTCGCTCCAAGAGGGTTTTTCTGGGATCAAAGTGTGATTCTTGAAACTTGTGATAGGAGAAGCAACGAAGTCCAAGGGACTATTTCAAAGTGCATAAGTAATTTGTTTGGTGGTTGAAACAACTGTCATGCACATGTTCACAGCTCAGAAATGCATGTTTGAGGAATCCGTGATGCACGAATCATGTTCGGAATACGGAATGCCATGGTTATGTAAACAATGTAAATTACATGTGTATTGGTGAGAATTCGCTCAAAGAGTGTTTTCTACTGCCAAATATCCGATTTAAGAACCTGGTGATACAAAAAACTTATGAAGTCAGAGTAAATATTTCAAAGTGTAATATATGCCTTCTTTGGTGGATGAAAGTTCACTAATCCACATGTTCACAACTCAGAAACGCATTTTTCTCGAATCCGTCATGCATGTATCATGTACGGAACCCGGAATGCCATGTTGATGGAATTCATGTAAATTATATATCTATTAGGTTGAATACACTCCAGAAGTATTCTTCTGTGAAAAATCAACGAATTCGAAACTTGTGTCAGGGAAAGATAGTGAAAATGTGTACACGAGTCTATATGAAATTATTCCTTTTATAGAGGATGAAAAATCAGTAATCCACATGCTCACAACTCAGGAATGCATGTTTGTGGAATCCGTCATGCATGTAACATGTACGGAACATGGAATATCATGTTGAAGGAATCTATTCAAATTACATATCTCTAGGGTAGAATTCGCTCCAAGAGGGTTTTTCTGGGATCAAAGTGTGATTCTTGAAACTGGTGATAGGAGAAGCAACGAAGTCCAAGGAACTATTTCAAAGTGCATAAGTAACTTGTTTGGTGGTTGAAACATCTGTCATGCGAATGTTCACAGCTCAGAAATGCATGTTTGAGGAATCCGTGATGCATGAAACATGTTCGGAATACGGAATGCCATGGTTATGTAAACAATGTAAATTACATGTGTATTGGTGAGAATTCGCTCAAAGAGTGTTTTCTACTGCCAAATGTCCGATTTTAGAACCTGGTGATACAAAAAACTTATGAAGTCAGAGTAAATATTTCAAAGTGTAATATATGCCTTCTTAGGTGGATGAAAGTTCACTAATCCACATGCTCACAACTCAGAAACGCATGTTTCTCGAATCCGTCATGCATGTATCATGTACGGAATCTGGAATGCCATGTTGATGGAATTCATGTAAATTATATAACTATTAGATTGAATACACTCCTGAAGTATTCTTCTGTGAAAAATGAACGAATTCGAAACTTGTGTTAGCGAAAGCTTGTGAAAATGTGTACACGAGTCTATATGAAATTATTCCTTTTATAGAGGATAAAAAATCAGTAATCCACATGCTCACAACTCAGGAATGCATGTTTGTCGAATCTGTCATGCATGTAACATGTAACGAACACGGAATATCATGTTGAAGGAATCTATTCAAATTACATATCTCTAGGGTAGAATTCGCTCCAAGAGGGTTTTTCTGGGATCAAAGTGTGATTCTTGAAACTGGTGATAGGAGAAGCAACGAAGTCCAAGGAACTATTTCAAAGTGCGTAAGTAACTTGTTTGGTGGTTGAAACAACTGTCATGCACATGTTCACAGCTCAGAAATGCATGTTTGAGGAATCCGTGATGCATGAAACATGTTCGGAATACGGAATGCCATGGTTATGTAAACAATGTAAATTACATGTGTATTGGTGAGAATTCGCTCAAAGAGTGTTTTCTACTGCCAAATGTCCGATTTTAGAACCTGGTGATACAAAAAACTTATGAAGTCAGAGTAAATATTTCAAAGTGTAATATATGCCTTCTTTGGTGGATGAAAGTTCACTAATCCACATGCTCACAACTCAGAAACGCATGTTTCTCGAATCCGTCATGCATGTATCATGTACGGAACCCGGAATGCCATGTTGATGGAATTCATGTAAATTATATATCTATTAGGTTGAATACACTCCAGAAGTATTCTTCTGTGAAAAATGAACGAATTCGAAACTTGTGTTAGGGAAAGCTTGTGAAAATGTGTACACGAGTCTATATGAAATTATTCCTTTTATAGAGGATGAAAAATCAGTAATCCACATGCTCACAACTCAGGAATGCATGTTTGTCGAATCCGTCATGCATGTAACATGTACGGAACACGGAATATCATGTTGAAGGAATCTATTCAAATTACATATCTCTAGGGTAGAATTCGCTCCAAGAGGGTTTTTCTGGGATCAAAGTGTGATTCTTGAAACTGGTGATAGGAGAAGCAACGAAGTCCAAGGAACTGTTTCAAAGTGCATAAGTAACTTGTTTGGTGGTTGAAACATCTCTCATGCGCATGTTCACAGCTCAGAAATGCATGTTTGAGGAATCCGTGATGCATGAAACATGTTGGGAATACGGAATGCCATGGTTATGTAAACAATGTAAATTACATGTGTATTGGTGAGAATTCACTCAAAGCGTGTTTTCTACTGCCAAATATCCGATTTTAGAACCTGGTGATACAAAAAACTTATGAAGTCAGAGTAAATATTTCAAAGTGTAATATATGCCTTCTTTGGTGGATGAAAGTTCACTAATCCACATGCTCACAACTCAGAAACGCATGTTTCTCGAATCCGTCATGCATGTATCATGTACGGAACCCGGAATGCCATGTTGATGGAATTCATGTAAATTATATATCTATTAGGTTGAATACACTCCAGAAGTATTCTTCTGTGAAAAATGAACGAATTCGAAACTTGTGTTAGGGAAAGCTTGTGAAAATGTGTACACGAGTCTATATGAAATTATTCCTTTTATAGAGGATGAAAAATCAGTAATTCACATGCTCACAACTCAGGAATGCATGTTTGTCGAATCTGTCATGCATGTAACATGTACGGAACACGGAATATCATGTTGAAGGAAACTATTCTAATTACATATCTCTAGGGTAGAATTCGCTCCAAGAGGGTTTTTCTGGGATCAAAGTGTGATTCATGAAACTTGTGATAGGAGAAGCAACGAAGTCCAAGGGACTATATCAAAGTGAATAAATAACTTGTTTGGTTGTTGAAACATCTGTCATGCGCATATTCACAGCTCAGAAATGCATGTTTGAGGAATCCGTGATGCATGAAACATGTTGGGAATACGGAATGCCATGGTTATGTAAACAATGTAAATTACATGTGTATTGGTGAGAATTCACTCAAAGCGTGTTTTCTACTGCCAAATATCCGATTTTAGAACCTGGTGATACAAAAAACTTATGAAGTCAGAGTAAATATTTCAAAGTGTAATATATGCCTTCTTTGGTGGATGAAAGTTCACTAATCCACATGTTCACAACTCAGAAACGCATTTTTCTCGAATCCGTCATGCATGTATCATGTACGGAACCCGGAATGCCATGTTGATGGAATTCATGTAAATTATATATCTATTAGGTTGAATACACTCCAGAAGTATTCTTCTGTGAAAAATCAACGAATTCGAAACTTGTGTCAGGGAAAGATAGTGAAAATGTGTACACGAGTCTATATGAAATTATTCCTTTTATAGAGGATGAAAAATCAGTAATCCACATGCTCACAACTCAGGAATGCATGTTTGTGGAATCCGTCATGCATGTAACATGTACGGAACATGGAATATCATGTTGAAGGAATCTATTCAAATTACATATCTCTAGGGTAGAATTCGCTCCAAGAGGGTTTTTCTGGGATCAAAGTGTGATTCTTGAAACTGGTGATAGGAGAAGCAACGAAGTCCAAGGAACTATTTCAAAGTGCATAAGTA